>NW_007578137.1:369716-414523 GCF_000690725.1 Stegastes partitus | reverse complement strand
TTCTTGCTGCGAGGCAACGGTGCTAACCACCGCTCCACCTTGCAGGCCATGGGAATGTTAACATTTTAATTCAAATTGATAAATGAGTACTCTAGTGACTGTTTCAGTTGTGTGATGTGTCTTCAATTTCGACTGTTGTAGACGGGTGAGGTTGTTTTTGGTGAAGGGAATGATGGGCCACCATGACAGAGAATTATATAGCAATTGGACAGCATTCCTGTATCTGTGTGGCACGTTTTCATCTCTGAGATATCTGAGATTGAGTATTTCTTACACGTAGTTGGACAGTTTCTTAAAGGTAAACGTTTGTGAACATTGTGTGCAGGGCATTACAGATGCGGCTATTGTGATTGGATAGTTAGGATATGAATATACAAGTAACAACTGAAACGCTTACCTTGAATTATGTGTACAGATGTGTATGCCTATCTTTGAGTTGTTTGGAGATGTTTCCGACTTTTGTTTAAAACGCCATCATGTGAATACAGGCTTTTAGCTGCCTATAACTTGGAACAGATCCTTCAGACTCACGGACAAAATAACTCCATACAAAAGAGGTGTGTAAAATAACACTGAAGTTTTTCTTTTATAGCGGGCTCGTGTGTATGTCTATGCACCATCCCTGCCTACTTGTGTTCATACTGCTTCAGAGTGCACACTGATGGATTCTCCACTCCTCGTAGAAAATCCATCAACGGCTGAGTGGAACCTAAAGAAATGGAGCTGCTTTGTCCAAGTTTCCCGTTACCTTCCAGTCCACAAATTATTGCCGTGTTAGTGTACACCATGACAGGTATGCACAATAGAAAACGGCATGTAATGGAAAGGGGTAAGAGAGCGAGAGTGAGTTCAAAGAGGCAGTCGAACAGTAAGTGAAGCTACAGATCAGTGCGGTGCCAAGTTCACGCAGACGTTGCTGTGACAAAGGACGTATGTTCATTTTGCCCACACAGTCGATCTCGCTTTCTCTCACACACCCAAACACACAGCAGGCTCTCACACAGGAACCATAAGACACTCTATCACAGGTCTCTCATCTTCGCAGGTAGCGCTATCTCTTTTCTTTTTGTCTTGGTGTCCCTGCCTGTCTCCGTAATGCTCTCTTTGCCTCTCTTTCTGTTTCTCAGCAGTCTCTGCTGTATCCTCTTTCACACCTCCATCCTCTCCCACTCACTCTGTCCCCCTTTATTGTCTTCCTCTCATTCCCTCTAAGCAGTCTTTCCTGAAACCCCTTTCATGCTTTCACCGTGCTCTCCCTGCACATTCACTCTTTCTCACTCTCTACAGTCTGTCCCGAAACCTTTTTATGCCTTTATGCCATCATCTCTTTCTCTCTCTCTCGCTCTCTCTTTTTTTCTCTCTCTCTCTCTCTGTCAAATTCTTTTCTCTGCACCTGGCCATGACTCTTCCTCCATCGCTGTGGTTTCCCCTCTCCACCTCTCTGACAGCTTCACATTAATCATTCCTACATCCCCAGGAAGACTGCCTTCCTTGCCTTCCTCCACTCTCTCTCTTTTACTCCCTTTCATTCTGCATGTATCTCTCTCTTTCCCACTCTCTCTCCCCGTCACACTTTCCCTTAAACCTGCTTCTCTTATTCATTCCTCATCTTTCCTTTCCACATCAAATCTCTATTTGTGTACGTCGAACAAAAATGGTATCACCCTTTTCCCAAATTGTGTTGAGTTATCACATGCGGAATATGTTGCCAAAAAGTTTAGCATTGTAGCTGCAACACCACTGAAACAGCAGCGTGTGTGTATGTGTGTGTGTCAGACTGAGGTGATGTATATTGTGGGAAAGTCTTAGCAGGCAATCAGACCAAAAATAGCGCTGTGCTGAAAAAACACACCTGACTGCTTTGGTGGGGGGCCTGATGCCTCAAGTACTGATGAAATATGATCCTGCCTCAGTGGCTGGAGTGAAACATACCTGAATTTTATAGCTCTTTCAGATGGCAGGACACCGCACAGCTCTTTGTAACACACTGAAGTAGGATTTTAGAACTCTAAAATTTTATCAAGTGATGATCTGTGGACAGGGGAAGTGGACACAAGACGGCTCCTTATTCATTCCAGTAAAAGCTGTTCAGGGAATCATTCTGGTTTCTATGTTTTTGGACCTATGGAGCATGTATACAAGAGTCCCTCCCTCCCTCCATCTGAGCCACTTGAGAGCACGTTTTTGGCAAGATCTCATGACATTTAAAAACATACGAGGTATGTCAGAAATGGTTTAGGACTGGTGTCACGAAAGACATATTTCAAATCCAAACTACAAGTTTTCCCCTTCGAAGAGATCCCACTGGAGTCTAACACACTTCCAGCCTTCTCTTCGCCATGCACTCCTGGAAGGATTCTTCTGGGATCCTCCACAGCTCCATCATCACAGCCATTTTGATGTCACCCACGTCTTCAAAACGGGTCCCCTTGATGACCCCCTTGAGCTTGGGGAAGAGGAAAAAACTCACACAGAGCACGGTGGGGTGAGTAGGGAGGTTGCTCCAGCACGGCGATGTTCTTCTCAGCCAGGAACTGTCGGATGCTCAGGGCATTGTGAGCAGGCGTGTTGTCATGGTGAAGCAGCCACGACTTGTCCTGCCACAACTCTCGTCTCTTCTCGCGCACTGAATGAAGCAAACGCCACAGGATCTCTTTGTAGACGTGCTGGTTGATTGTCTGAAGGGGAAAACTTGTAGTTTGTGGTTTGGGTTTGAAATAGATCTTTGTGACACCAGTCCTGGAACTTTTCTGACACACCTCGTAATTTCTTCATAATGTACACTTGCACGTAGCCAATTGGGCAACTCTTTGGTTTGCCGGATGACAACTGCATGTGTTTTTTTTTTTTTTTACTTTCTTTTTTGAAGTCCCCTACCTCAGTACCCCTGTAGCGACAACTTTGTGCTCTCATTGAAGGTGAGGTGGCTATACTGATGTCTGGCTGAAATTTCCTAAAAATGTTTTCTGCATGAATATTTGACAAATTACTCATTTCTTCTTTACTTCTTCACTTCACAATGTAATTCAAAGTAATTATGTAGCGGTTTCTGGCAGCCAATGTGAAGGACGAATGGTCAAAATGGCAGGAGACAAACACAACTGTGAATGACTCAGAAATTCCAGGAATTCAATACATTCATGCCACTACAGAGACATGCCTCACACCAAACAACAGCCAGCCATTCATTTATTTTCCTTATAGGCATTTTCGACTGTCTCTTTCACACACTCATTTGTTTTATGGTTCTCTCTTATGCTCTTAAACACTGTCTAATCCCTGATTAGTGGAGGAAGAGGGCGTTTAATGCTCCTCTCTCTTACTGCTGAACTGTGACACACAAGACAGCTCATAACCACACATGCGCGCACTCACACGCGCAGACTCACAGGAAAGGAAAATCCACGTTCACGCACAAACAACCCAAACGCACGCGCACAAAGGAATTCTACTTCTGCATTGCAACTCACGAATGTCCTTCTCTTTCTCTGGTGAAACAGGTACTTGAAAAAGGATTTAATAGTATCCAGTGAGTGTAACCAAACACTCAGACGACAATGGATTTACCCGAGAGAGAGAAACCTCCCATTAAAAGAGAAGACACTGGAACACAATCGTACTAATTCTTCCAGGACCGCTTTTGTCAAAGTTAAAATACACCACAAACAAGCAGAGAAATTATGTTTAGTTGTATTACTGTACTGTGGGAACTCTCTGAACATTCATGGTAGCACGCATGAGAGCAGAATGTAGGAAGCAAAGGGTATTACCCAGAGCGTGAGTTTGGCAGGCAGTCATCCCTATGGAGTATGGGCACTTTAGTTTTGTTCACCTGTATAGTCTTTTTTTTGCTACCAAATACTGTCATTTCCTAATATGCTGGACTAAAATACATGTAAGAATTTATTCAATGCTATTTTCTTTTTAACAGTATTTATTCTTCCAACACACAGCATCTCTACAACATAACTGACATCAATAAACAACAATCACGCCTTATACTGGAAACAATAATGAGCAGATCGAGAGTGGGATCACAGACCAGAAATCGCAAGTCAATAACCGGTCATGCATCTGCGACGCACAGAGTTAATAAAGTTGCTGATGCTGGCGTGCAAGATGTTGTCCAACTCTTCCTGAAGGGTTTGGTGAGGCTGCATGATGTCAGACACGTCCACCCAGAGCTGTCACAAACAATTTGTTAGACAACAAATGGTGGACTTGTGGACATTGAAGCGCCTGGCTACAGCTGTAACTGACATGTCAGCATCCAGCATGCCAACAGCCCACTGTTGTCTTTCTCTTGTCATCTGTGGCATCATGTCGTTTGCATAAAGCTGCATTTTAAGGTGGCCTTTGAAAGTCACTTGTCACGCGATGTGTACTGGTCACGCTATCCGATCGCTGTCCTTTAAAGACACACCTGACTAGAATGTGGATTACATAACCGTAGGAATACAAATCTGCTTTTCAACTCTTTTTTTCAAAATAAGAAAATGAGACCATTTGCATGCTCACATTTCCATCATTTACATGTCAACAGATCATTCCTTTCCATGACTAATTTAGTCTGGATAGGCAGCAAAAACGTAAAGCTGACCCACTGTTTTCTGAGAGGAGCAATATGTGGTTCATCTCAACAGCTGGGGAAGAGCTGGCTTTCACTCTAAGTACCAAAACACTCCACTGGTAAATAGTCTACCATCAGTGGAGACAGGACAGTAGATAGTGTCGATCAGGCTCACTTAAGGGTGGTTTTCACTGACAGGGCCAACCATTCAGACAAAAAGTGGGAGATGAACCCACCAAAATTTACTTTCTCCAGCTTTTTGGCTCATCCTAAATCTGGATTGAAGAAATGTATGGTGTGTTATGGTTGCATTTTGAGTTTTCCACCCACCAAGCTATTCATAATGGTGACTGGTATCCACAGAATCATACAAATTAATGTGTAAAGATAACATTCAAATTTAGATCTATGTCAGTGCCAGTGGTATTACGCATATGGCCTAATAGTATAGGGAATACACAAATGGAAGCATAGCATTAATGATATGCAGTACACAACACTCTTTGAAAGGGGAGATTGTGAACTAAACAATGATGCGGAGGCGGCTGGATGATTAATTACAACATTTAAACTGAACATACGATTTGACAGTACACAGCTGGTAAATTCTGCTGGGGAAAAAGTCATGTGACAGACTGGATCACCTGAAACGCCAGACTAATCTGGATATTACAGCAGGCAATGCACAGATCATGTTTACCATCCATCCATCCATTAGCTATACACCGCTTAATCTTCACTCGGGTCACGGGGGGCTGGAGTCTATCCCAGCTGACTTAGGGTGAAGGCAGGGGACACCCTGGACAGGTCACCAGTCTATCACAGGGCCACACTTAGAGACAGACAACCAAGCACACTCACATTCACACCTACGACAATTTAGAACATGTAAACTCCACGCAGAAAGATCCTGGGTGTCCTCCCCGGGACGCGAACCGACAACCTTCTTGCTGCGAGGCAACGATGCTAACCACCGTGCCACCTTGCAGCCCATGTTTAGTATCAGCCTAGAAATAAATCGGAAATAGAAAAATCAGCCTATAAAAAACAATTGCTTGCTGCTTCTGTGTTACACACAACTGACAGAAAGCAATATCCCAACAGAAAGACACCTGGTAAAACATTTCACGTGTCTGATCAAGTGAACCACCAATATCTTAAAAACAACTGACTTCAAAGCAAAGCCAAACAGGGTTGTGCTCTCCTAATGTAGCTGTATATGAACTAATATGACGAGAATTAACAAATGAGATGGTGTCAGCACTTCTGAACCTTCAACCAACCTGCTGAAAGAAAACATCAAGTTATTGAGCAAAGTAAAACATTGCTTGAAATGTCACTTGATGAGCAGTGATATTTTTCATTTCCCATATTGAATAAAGTAATTACAGTGGGCTCCAATCAGCGGAAGTGGTGGAACACTGGAGAGCTGACAGATTGCTATCTGTTTGACAGAGGCAAGTCAACAACACCTCTATCTTGGCTCACATTTCCCCTGATGCCACAACACTTTATCTCTTCATTACTAACTGATAGGAGATGGGGGCATGACAGTTAATTGCATCACTACGATGTGTGATAGTGGGTGTGTGTGTGTGTGTGTGTGTGTGTGTGTGTGCGTGAGCGTTTGTTAATAGGTCAACATCCTTAATAGCACTGGCGTGTACCTGTGTGCTACAGCATGCGTGTTTATTTTTAGGCTAAGATGTGCAGGTGATGCATGTGAGGAGTGTTACGAACACCAGTCGCCGGTGCCCTACCTGCGAAGACAGACTGAAAGTGTCTCCACTGTCTCCTCCCCTCCCTTTTCCTTTATCTGTCCTCTTCCTCCCCTCATTATATCTTTTCCACACCTCTACCCTCCCCTCCAGTCCCTTTCGTCACCGCTATCGTCACCTGAGGGTGTCTGTGTCCCACGATGCATTGCAATCTGTCCGCACCCCTGGCCGGTGGTGGAACTGCAGTGACATCTACTGAGAGGAGAGGAGAGGATAAGAGAGGATAGGAGAGGAGAGGAGAGGAGAGGAGAGGAGAGGAGAGGGGAAAAGGGAGAACATGAATCACTACAGAACTGAAATTCCTACAAAGGACAGAGTGAATAAGGAGAGAGCAAGAACCAAGTCACACCTTGAACCTTTATTATTACGCATTCAGCTCTGTCCTTTAATATCAGCACAAATGAACCTTCCTTTTTTTTCTTTTTTTTTTAAACAATTGAATTTTCCCTAGTTCTTCCAGCTTTTTTTTTATAATTATTTTTTTGTTCCTCAGCCTAGTATTGTGTGCAGATAATTGCTTGTCTTTAATAACAACAGCTCTAAAAATGATTTTTATTCTAGTCAGCAGGCTTTGATACAGGCTGTCTGTGTGTTTGTAATTATTGTCTTAGCCACTGGCTGTCAAACCCCATTACGTGAGGTCAGGCTAAAATGACTATCCTGAGCTGATGACAATAATTTGACGACAGACACACATGCATTAGTCAATCATGCACTTACAGCATCACACGCAGACACGTGTATGCAAAGAAACACGCGGCGACACATTGCACACAACGCCATGCGCGCACGCTCACATGCACTCGCACGAGCACATTTACAGAAACAAACGCACAGTGGGAAATTTACGTTCTGACAGGAACTTATACCATGAATAATTCAGGAACTAGTTTACATAAACCATCCATTCAGTCATACATGAATTAGAATTACAGTTGTATGTGCAGGAAGCAATCATCATGTTATGATAATAAAGCTGGGATGCTATGCATATTCACATGTGACCTGGGAGAAATCTAGAGCAACTCTCGTGTCTTTACTGCAAATTGCATCCCATTTCATAGACATTATGCAATTCATGACTTTTTTTCGCCCCACTGTGTACTCCTCTTGCAAAAGCAATAGAAGCTTGCAAGGTAACACGGTGAAAAAGTGAAAAAAATCAAATTAAATTAAAATACATGTGACTTGGGAAATTAAAAAATAAAAACAGTAATAGCTTGCGTAATTTCATTTTGCATTTGTGAATGTACAAAATAAACAGCACCGAAAACCATAAGTGATTCATATTGGATTGAGTGCAACGTTTCACTGTAAAAAGGTTGCATGACACCTTGTGCACAAACTGCAGATGCAGTGGTGAAAAGCGCAACAAATGTAAAAGGTATTATAAGAATAGCTTTGGCTTATTGTATCTGGGGTCTTGTTTTGCGAATCTGTTCTCTAGAAATTGTGTTTATATGCAGGGTTACAAATTAATTACCAATTTATCAATTATTCTCCTCATGGACAAATTCATTAAATGCATGAATGGGAGAAATATGTCCACACCAAGGTCCTTTTCATTACTTTTGTTTATTGACCAATTTAAAAATCCATTCAATTTACAGCAGTGCCATACAAAGAAAATTTACTACTGCAGAGCTAGAAGCAGAAGTTTTTTTTTGTTTGTTTGGGGGTTTTTTGTTGGTGTTTTTGCTTAAAAATATTCAAAACCATCAATTAATTATGAAATGATTTATATGGAAAGTATTTGTTGTGTTACCTTGTCACCTTGCCCTCCAAGGTGAAAAAACATAACTGAAGAGACGCTGCATTTCTCTCAAATGGTGCTTAACGTTGCAAATTGGTAGTATTTATGTATTTTCATAATTGCGGCCATCATTTTAAATTCAAGCATCGTTATTGTCACTGTATAACCTGTGTAAACAAGACAAGTCAAGGTGAGCTCAAAGCTGCTACATCTGTGTGTGCTGCCGCTACTGTAGTTAGTTATAATAGGAATCTAATTACAAAGTAATTGTAGAGATCTGAGAAACTAACAACTTTTATAGTATGAAGTCCAGCAGGCATGAAATAAGCACTCAAACAAATAATAGGGATTAAACATTAAACAGTTCAATCACGTAATCTACAGTATGTCTACACAGCTGGTATGCTTTCAGGGGGATTTTTTTGTTTGTTTGTTTGTTTTCAGGGCTATTGATATTGATATTGATCCTTGGTATTCAAGAAAGGCTAGTTATTACTGATATTTGGAACCGATATACATTAAAATCATGTATGTGATAGTATAGAATCTGTTATTTATTATTTGATTGCTAGAATTAGAACTCGATTACTAAATATGTACAATAGAAATAGGAGCTATGATATGTTAGGATGCTCTCCTCTGTTAACCTTAAAATCCACTAATTGATATTGAACAGTTTGTTTCCTGCAGTTATGTCTGCTGCTCTTTGTTTTATTAATCTTTCACTGTTCTATCACCTTTACTGTGCACCCTGGTCCATTTCTCAAAGCATTCTTACTGCTCTGCCATCCGCTATCTGCCTGTGTTTTCTTCATGACAGGAAAAAACAACAACAACAACCCTGGAGCAGCAACCTACCATGCTGAAAATGTCACAATTTGCCTGAGGATTAAGATCTAAATTACTGTAGCCCTGCTATAGATTTATTTATTTATTTTCCATTTGATCATGTATGTTAATTACAGTACTTGTAAATGCAGTAGTCTTTTCTTCTTTTTTTTTCTCTCGCAATAATCATTCAACAAAAATGTTGACACCTGTAATCGGAAATGCCAAATATCAGCCTCGATAATCTGCCAGGCGGACGATTGGTGGACACCGAATCTAACCCACTTTATTTATGTACCATCAGGTATGAAAATAATCTTTTCTTACCCTAAAATGGTGTTGATGTAAATCACTGCAGCTTGTGCACACCAGCTCACCAAAGCCTCTGCTCGAACACTGTAAAACTACTGCGCATTACAAAGTGGCATGCTGTAATGCAGGTTAGGGTTGGTCCATATCATACCATGCACGGTAATACCGGTGTAATGTTAGGGATGATATGAAATTGAAATATTGCAATGAAATTTGAGTGAAACGCAAACGTGCAGTGCCGTTGTTTTCGTCCGGTCTAATGCACATGAAGCAAGAAGCATGGCGGCGACCGAGGAGGAGGGCGAATGCAGTGCATCAACCAACACAGTAGGGCTGGACCTGAACATCGGAATATTTGGTTGTTGTGGTGGTGTCCGCATAGCAATTTTGAGATCCAAATATTCACCCACCACCACCCGCCGCCGCCCCCACCACAGCTTGATGGTGGAAAGAGAACTGTGACTGCTATCCTAAACTGGCATTAGCAGCCAGGTACTGCCTCTGCGTCCCGCCCACTTCCACCTTGTCAGTCTGAAAATTCACCCGCCGCTATACACCCCCCCAACTGACGTGGTGGTGAGACCAAAGAAACTGACTGCAAAGTTTCATGTTGCAAAGCAACTCTACTTTACTACTACTAATGCATTGTTATGCTCAGGATTTGTAAGCCCATTTCCACATGAAATGCCTTTTGATTAAAAAAATTGTCAGCAAGCAATTTATAACTTATGCACGATAGATTTTGGTACAATATAGCTTGAATGCATGTCAAAAACAGCTGCTTGCTAAATGGAAAAGAAATTGTTCTTTTTTTTTATTTGCACCAACAAAGTTGTGCAGTTTTGTAGTATTTTGTCGAGGATCAATTATATCGTCGGTTATATCGTTATAGCAAATTTTCTCATTTATATTGTGATAAATATTTTTGGCCATATCACCCTAATGCAGGTGTCGTCCAGCCATGCATGTTCAAACTGGAAACTGAAGGACAATAATGACACAGAAAGCCCAAATCCACAAGTTGACAGGATGGATTCCTTAAATATGTTTCATATGAACCTCCAGAAATCAGAATCTATCTTTTTTGAAACTCCAATCAGTACAAAGCAGTCTCAAGGTGCAAATGCTTAATCATGATGCTTTCTTACAGCATATAAAAACACCATGTGGACACACTAACAAGGTTAAAAAAAAACTTGATTTTCACTTGAGTAGGTCTTTAAATGGTATTTTAAAAAAACTGAATTATTGTAATAGCCTATCATTTCCTACATCTACAGCTATGTCAAAGTGAAAACAAATGTGAAGTTTGTTTCTGATGGCTCGTGTCTCGTGCTCATTAGACTTGGTGGGTGGTAGAGACAGCAATTAATTTGGTAAATATAATCTTGTAAGAAGCGAGAGAAAAAAAAAAGAATGTGACAGACACATCGAATATAGCTTTTAATTATTATTTTTTTTTGTTGGCTTTACGTTCGGCATAGTTTACAGCTAGAACATGGTATATGTACACAGCGCCTTTATTCATTCTTACATTCACCTGCAGATTTAGAAGGATGAAAATCTTTAAAGTATACATGGAGAGATTAAAGTTTTTCCTTCTGCCTAAGGCCATTTCAGAGTGCATCAGTTTCAGCACCTATATTATTTCCTGTGCGCACATGATGAGATAATGGCATGGAATACCAGCATCCGTCTGATTTATATAACGTTAACTATTTCCATCCTGAGGGGCCTGTTCATTTTACAAAGTGCCTGTGGAGGGTGTAGACCTGTCTATCAGAGGCCAATGACACAGGGACACATGTCAAATAAAACTATATTACCTTTGATAGACTGACAGGGTTATAAGACGTGGAGCAGAGATGGACAGCCATGTCAGAGGTGGAATACAGGGAAGGAAGGTGTGAGGGATTTAGAGACAAACATGTTTGTCTTGCAGGTCATACAGAAAGACAAGGAGATGACAGAAGAGGGGTAAACGCAAACTTAATTTAAAATGAAATCTAAGACGCAACAATGGCAGAAAAAAAGCTGAGGGGGATGGAGACAGGAGGAAAGAGATGCAAGAGATAAAACAACTTGGGCAGCGGAGAGTGCGAGATGGAGCGAGAAAGATGAAGGTGTTGGTGAGGTTTGCCTCTTTCTGAGATAACAGAGGAAGACAGGTCACAATGGGGACAGTAGCTATCAGACCAGAATAACCCACAGTGTCGCCGTCTTATTCAAATAAACCACACACACACAGTCTCACACTGGAATGCCCTGAGACCTCACCAGCATTGCCCTGCACATAACAAGATGTGTCTCCAGGGAAAGGTTGAGGACAAGAGAGAGAGCCTGAGACAGAAACAGTAAGAGCCAACAGGAACACACACACACACACACACACATAGATTCACCTTTAGAGTGTATTAGGGCTGCACAACACTGGAAAGAACTGACAATGTGATATTTAGTTGTTCTGCGATTCATATTGTGAATAACTGATCAACTATTTGGAATAATTAATCATTTCATTGATGATTCCATTCATTGTTGACATGATTGTACAGGTGGGTCCAACTGCAAAGATGATTAAAAAATCATGTTTTAAAAAAATGAAAAATGATTTTTACTGTGAAGTTTGAGTGCTATTTAGTATATTTGTCATATGGTGTAACACTGGCAGAGACATCTGAAATAGCTTTGCAGTCATTATAAAGAGCTTTGTGGTGCTTATTTAAATAGTCAAACAAATTAGTTGTGTTGCCTCATGTGATGGCAACCGTTGCAAGACAACACTAACAGAGTGTCTGTCTTTAGTCAAAATCACTCTTTCTGTTGCTGAAATAGTCCCACATGCCTGACTAGTCCTGCACGATTATGGCCAGAATGATCACCAGACTTATTTGGATCAATACTGGATTACTAAGAGCCTATTCATCAC
Source organism: Stegastes partitus (assembly GCF_000690725.1). NCBI lineage: Eukaryota > Metazoa > Chordata > Actinopteri > Pomacentridae > Stegastes > Stegastes partitus. The sequence goes on along the minus strand of NW_007578137.1, from coordinate 402,353 downwards.
AATTATTTAATAAAAAATTACCGGTATTATTTATTTATTTATTTAATTACCTTCCTGCTAATGTAAAAACGTAAGCATAAAAATTAAACTTGAAATAAGGTTATGCTTTACCTGAATTCAGTGTATTTTCTAAAAGCAAAATACAAAAGAAAAAAAAACTGTACCCAATAGACCTCACTAGCTAAGCATTGGCCTGAATTGACGGTACAATTTACCCATGTTCCCTAAACGCCTCACATGCAGGCCCTAGTAGAAGCTAACAAGATGGCTGCAGTACACACAGAAGCCTGGTTTCCTCCATCAGGTACTGCAGCGCTGCACATCAGACCACAGGTGTGCAACCAGAAGTTACTTTGAAAAGAGTGGAACAAAGACTTCTAATAATAGATTTAACAAAGTTCAAAAAAGGAGCCTTTTTCTAAATGAGGCGAGCACATATTAACTGTCAATATCACGGTCGATCACGTTCATTTAGATGAGAAAATCCAAAATCAAGATCATGATTAATATCCCATTGATTGTGCAGCTGTACAACTGACGCAGCATTTCTGTTTTCGCGACCAAATCTTCCTTTTCAGTGTTTCTCTCCTGTTCCTCGCTCATTTTGCTGTGCACATACGGAACCAGCATTTTAGCAAAAATCCATATCTTCTAAATAAAGTTAAATAAACTCAGTGTATCCAATAACCTTTAAATTGGAGACAGACTTCTCTTGTAATATATTCATGGAAAAGGAGAACTGTGCAAGTTTTCTTTTGGTATTAAGCAGCAAATAAAGTTGTAGCATAATGCGCTCGGGTTAATTTGCCTTACTTTACATTATACTGCCTGCAATGTGACTATAGCACATCACAATCTCAATTCTGAAACAATACATTGTGCAGCCCATGCATCATTCTTTAAAATGACCCTATGGTCTTGCCAGATCTGGAGAAAAAACATCTGATTTAGAGATTTCTTTACCACTTTTGATGTGTATTTTAGGTCATTGTATTGTTGGAACACCCAACTGCATCCAAGACCCAACCTTCTGGCTGATGATTTTAGGTTTTCCGGAAGAATGTGAAGGTAATTCTCCTTCTTCATTATTCCATGTACTATACGTAAAGCACCAGTATCACTGGCACCAAAACAGCCCCAGAACATAATACTACCACCACCATGCTTGATGGTAGGTTGGGTGTTCTTGGGGTTAAAGGCCTAACCTTGTCTCTTACAAACATCTTTCTGGTTATTTTTGCCAAATAGCTCATTTTTTTGTTTATTTGATCACAGAACTTTCCTCCAGAAGGTATTTTCTTTGTTCATGTGATCAGCAGCAAACTTCACTCAAGTATTAAAGTGGTGTTTCTGGAGAGAGGGCTTCATTTTTGTATGGTAGCCTCTCTGCCCATGGCGATATAAAACACACTTGACTGTGGATGGTGACACCTGTGTTCCAGCAGCTTCTAATTCATTGCACATCTGCTTTTTGGAGAGTCTTGGTTGACTCTTGACCATCCTGACCAGTTCTCACTCAGCAGCAGGCGATAGTTTGTGTTTTCTTGTTGTAGTAACACAACTGTGCCATGCACTTTATACTTACAAACAGTTGTCTGCTCACATGATTTCACTATCTGTAGCTGCTTTGAAATGGCTCCGAGTGACGGAACAATTCAAGTCAGTGATTTGCATTTTCAGATCTTTGCTGAGCTCCACAAGGGTCTGTGGCTTCATTTAATGAGTGCATCAAATGGGCCCTAATTAAATTGCTTCAGAGGAGTCACCGGCTGTAGTCAATTGTAATTACTCACAAGAAGCTAAGAGGCCATGCCACTAAGAAAATGTGATTCACACAACTTCCCGCATTACCAAAGCTGATGACATAAGTCGCTGTATGTATTTTTTGACCAAGCAGATTTTGTCTTTTTTTTCCCAGAAGACTTACCAAAACGTATGATTATTTTTATAAAAAAGACATATTTGCTTCAGTCATTCCATCACAGAAAATTCAGAGTTACAGGAGTCATTGTAAACTCAAGACTGCCCTGATATACACTGTCTTTACAAGTGTATGGGAACTTTTGTTCAGAACTGTATACTAAACTCATAGGAAGGCAAACACATGTTTTGTATGTCATTTTAAAGAATGGGGCATGTTAGGGCTGCATAATATTTCATTTCAGAATAACTTGTTTGAATTCACTTGATTTGAACCAAATCCAGACCTTCCAGCATTTTAAAAATTATATTTATACTATGTTATTTGCACCTGTACACATACAATTATGTTATGGGATAAAGTTGACAGAGCAAGCATCCCTTAAGTACATAGGAATGTGTCTCTGAAACAGTCCTGATGTAAGTTTCAACATATTAAAATGAACCCCCATGGTGCTAAAAGACAGAACAAACTATAACCATTTACTTTGTTTTCAGTAGTGTAAAAACGTTGCCTGCTAACAGACTCATTCATAGCAAAGTCTTGCCAAATTTACTCTTGGCTATTTCAACCCCCACGTAGTGTATACATTGATTTTATTTCCACAAGAAAAGAGTATTCCTGAGTTTATTCCCTGCACCTTAAAAAAAAAAAAAAAAAACACTGTATTTTAAATACCTTAAGAGGTCACAAGCATTAAAAACTAAGCATGCATTATCCCCATAGCATGTAAATGTTATTAATTCCTAAAGTCTTGCTCCCTCAGAGTGATTGAGGTGTTTACTCCAGTGCATATGTTTTATAAATCAGTAGTGAGGGAGGGTGCACCTGCTTAGTGTCCCATTCTTTCTTATTATGCTTGGCAGGGTGATAGAGCACATAGCAATAGATCAATATTCACCCTCACACACACACCGAGACACTCAAGCTCACTAATGTGGACAGCGCACGAACACAGAGCTACACACGGAGGGGAATGCACATAAACATTAATAAATACACACATATAAACACACAAGCACATTTGCATGAGGGGTTGTGCCTGTTAGCCCATTTTCCAGGTTATGAGATGATTAGCATCCCATTAACAACAGTTTTCCTGCCCTGCACAGCCCCTCTTTATGCCATAGGTGCTATGTGATGATGAAGTATTGTTATCAGGGGCCATGAATCATCCTCTTTCCCCAAATTAAACATGCAACGTCATAAACACATTATGGTAAACCTGCAGTTCAAGATAGATGTGTGGTGGGGAGTATGTGTGAATGTGTGTGTGTGTGTGTGTGTGTGAGTGAGTGCCTAGTGTCCCAGTTAAGTGTAATAAAGCACAGGGCTAAAATAATGTGATGAGTTAAATGAGCAGACCATCCATGCATTCAACTCCCTCAATACCCCCACCCTCCATCCTCCATCTCTCTCCGTCTCTGGCGCTCTCTCTCTCTCCCTCCCTCTCTATCCATCTCCCCGCGCATGTGTGTGTACGGGGAGTTTGAAGTGGGGCTGGGAGGTAATGTGATTCGACTGAAACGATTAATCTTGCTCAGGTGAGAGTGCGTTGGGAGAAACAGGGAGGGCAACAGGGGGAAGAGAGATGGGCAGCAACGGTGGTTTAAATGTAAGTTGAGAAACAGAAGAGAAGAGGGGGAAGCAGATGACGTATTGCTGGTGATTTCTCCCGCTCTCTCTCTCTCCTTCTCTATCTTTCTTCATAAGTTTAGTCTTCGTTTTTTCGCACTCTGATCCAATCATTTCATTTGTTGCATCACCTTTCTTTGTTTCTTACTGCTCTTTTTTTTTCTCACTCCCTCACACTCTCCCACCTTAACTACACACCTTTTTAATGTTTTCTCTGCAGCCTCTCTTCTACACCCCTCCCTCCACCCTTTTATTCCCTATTACTTTCTCTTTTATTCTTTTGTTCAAAGGCCTGCAGTAATCTGTGAACCAACCAAATGCCACAGCCGAAATCCCTTTCACCTGCAGGACCTGCATAAAGTTGTGCAAAAACTGTAAATGCAAATTTAGCCACACTTCATTTAAAATCACACTTTGTGCCTTTGAGTTCTACACAGTTTATATCAAAGTTTGTAATGGCTTTAACAGTGTGAAAAATTAGAAACTTGTAATTAGACTCCAGCACTTGAATCCAAGACAAGTATTTATTGCTTATCTGATTTTTTTTTAATAACCATTTTCAATTTTTATGCTTTGAACTCATTATTATGAGCACTAAATGTGCCTTTAAAGTCTGTCTTCACAGCAGTTGCTCTGTGCTTCAGAGTCACAGAGGCATTGTTAGGATCTAGCCATCCAGCATCTACCCCGCATTACTGATGCAGGACTTCCCAAACAATTAGTCTTTGAGGTAGAGCAGAAAAAAAACAGGAGCTAGAGAACAAAAGGTGAAACACACGGGCCCACTCCCCAGTGGGGCAAGAATCTGCAGGTACAAATGCATTTTGCTGTTTAATCAAAAACTTAAGAGTATACTTACAGTTGGCAAACTAAAGGTGATCTATAAGCATCAGCATCAAACAGTATCCCTGAGCTTAGTTGATGGAATAAAGATGAAACCTAAACTAAGAGCTAATAGTATTACTGGCTGGGGTACAGTGCTGGATCTGTGCTAATTTCTTAATTTGATTTCCCTCCTCAAATAGAGCGAGTAATTTGTTTAGGGGACCAGAATTTGCCCAATTTAGCTGGTAAGCTCCTTGGCAGCAGTAATGGGGATAAACAGCTAGCAGAAACTGCATCCTAATCATAGTGCGTCTGTCGAACGATCGCACACACCCACATACACACAAACATACGTGCACAATGTGATTTTTCGGCCCTGCCCCATCTCCGCATTCCACCATAATTATCTGGTTTAAAATTACAGCTTCATAAGGCTAAGTAGCTTGCCAACTAACCTGTTAGCCAAGTCAATTTGTACAGACACACTCACACCAAGGATTTATTGGCTTTCCAGCTTAAGCAACACATACCAGTTTGACATCAGTTTATTGTAATGAAATAATGATGTAGTGCGCAATCATGTAGATGGAGTTTGTCTTGAAATGTACATGAGGATTTCTTTCCCCGCCGAAGATGGTGCAGGTTATCCAGCAGCTATAAGTTTGGTGTCAAGATATAATCTCTGATAATATTGCAGCCAGGCCAAGCACAGAGAGAGCAAAGCATCAAATATCTGAGCAAAGCCAGACAATTTGTGACTGAGAGAAAAGATATATATATATATAAGGGAATATAAAGAGAAAAGGAATGAAAACAAGATAAAAGCCTCTCAGCAAAATCTGTAGTTGGGAAATCACACACACACAAACAAAGACAAACATGTCAATCATTTGTATATGGCTTGAGTATACTCTAAGAGAATCTCAAACAGGAACTATATGCAGAGACAGATTTGTGCAAGTGCGCAACATTTGCTGCATCCCAAACTCAGTAACAAACACTTCCATGAAGGGTCTCTAATTGGGCGCTCTGGCCCCACAAAGTGCACACGCACACACACTATACTGTACAACAGAGTGCTGTTGGACATGTTTCCCAGGACAGAGATTTTATTGTTAGACACACTGCTTAAATCTACTTTTTAAGAGCGTAAACACACACAGATACACACACTCCACCCTGCCACACATGCGCACCCTTCTGAAAAACTTCAACCACTCCCTGTGTTCAGGGAGAGGAAATGTGTGTTACAGATTTTCAGTATGGAGACAATGTGTGGTTAACAAGCTTGTTCCCCATTATAAGTTGCTACATCTAGATGTGTGTTTATGCTCTTGCTGCTGCTGTGTGTTTGTCTGCATGTGTGTTTTCCTACAGGAAGCCTATTATTTCCTCTATGTGTTACTGAATTACTGTATTCCTTCTTTTCCTCTTGTTCACCGCCTTCTCTGTTGGTTTCTCCACTTTCCTCACAGCCTATTCTTCTTTCCACATTTCTCACACATTTCATGGCTAAGTGTTCTTTTATTTTAAAGAGGATACAAGCCCCATTTGCACACGCAGAGATAACACTAAGGATTTCTGTTCTTATCGAACTCATTCACCTTCACCTATACAAGACGCTGGCCCAGCAGGAAGTTTGCATCCAGATGTGGAGCTTCTCATCTCATAGACAAGGAGTGTGGGTGGGATGACTGACACATAGGTTTGATTGACATATAGCCTCAAGACAGAGCAAGCTAAAGCATCTTTTCATCCTGGATAGACCACTCTCAGTGTTCCCACTTGTCATCTCCGCATTCACTCACTGCTGTCATCAAATAATGATCTCTTTCACTGTGCTCCCCTCACATTCTCTCTCAACTGTCTGTTATTCGTAGCCTTTTGTTATCCGACTGGATGCTCTCATTTACTCTCATTCATGCTCTCACTCTGCACGCGCCTTACCTCCACACTTTTAGCCCCAACCCCTCCCCTCCCCGATTTCCCTCCTACGCCAGGTTCACGACCGCGCTGTTCCTCTTGAGCGTTCCCTCTATCATCTATTCATCATTACCGCAAATGATGGGTAAGCTGTTGAGCTGCGGAGCCAATTCAAGTAGCACAATTCAAAGCTGCAGCGCTGAGTGACAGCATGTTGGCACTATTTGTGACATTCAGTCATGCAAGCAGTTGATAACTAGTTGCCTACCCCTTTATTTAACTGGGCATGACTGAATGGGAAGTGGGGTCTCATTTTCGCAGCAGTGATACCAAGCAGAGCTGCGGAGGGAGGAGGGTGTACGCGCACGTATGAATGCACGAGTGAACAAAGACTCACGCATTCACATAAACACACGCTCGCTAACTTCTGTGAAGCTGCGCCGCCGACGTCTCCCACCGACCCGATCAGTGCAAACTACCTCAGAGTAAAGCAGCTGAGAAGAATGTAGCTAAACAGAGCTGGGATTTTTAACAGCACTGTTCTTTTCTGAACCCCCCTGAAGAAACCTCTGGCTCTTTTTGACACGGATTTTGCTCGGAGCGAGAAGTCGAAATTTGTTTGAACCCTGGTTGAACTTTGTAACTGTGTTTCCCTTAGCTCCAGTAACCCCAAATGGAGGGAAAATAGTTCCGTGTTGCTACATTGTCATAAATATTCAATGAGATTTTTCTTCATCTGCAGATCTCTGACTTTCATGTGGCTTCTACCTGTGTGTATTTCATGGGGCAGAGTATTCAAATCGGAGCCAAAAAAAAAATCTTGCACTGAGGAAAATTCAAGTGTGGCGACAGATCAGAACCATGGACAGCTCCACATTAGCAAATAAGAACTAACAATGCTTCAGCATCGAATCTAAAACCTGGCACATTTGCACTGACAACATCATGGTGGTTTTAACTGCTTGATCACCTTTTACTGGAGATTATGAACAGAGAGATCGTCTATATAACTTTTTCGAGCACTTAAACATTTTCTTTCATCATATCGTCTTTTTTTTTGTTTTTTTTTTTTTGTCCCTTTTATTACCGCCCCATTCACGTTACCTTACCTTCCACCTTCATTTCAATCTTGCCCTTGTGTTTCATCACTGATTTGATTGAAGTTTTTAGGCAGGTATAAAGGAGAGCTTATGCAAACCTTTGAGCATGGGCACAAAGACGTGTGTGTTTGTGTGAAAATGTGGCATCAGGAAAGTTTTTCTAGGGCCAACCGATCATTTATCTCAAAAGTTTTTTTTTTGTTTGTTTTCCAAGCAAGGAACTGATGTCAAAAAAATGAAAATAATAAAAAGTAACAGATGAAAAGGACCTTGACAACAGCGCTACAGTCACTGGACATATTTTTCACGCATGCATCTTGTAGACTGAGCGAGGTGAAGAGAGATGACGTGAGTTGTGGGCGACAGATGTTGAACTATTCATTTCTCTCTTTTTTCTTTTTCTTTTTGTCATTTTATTGACATTGACTCCTAATTGTGCGATTGCAATTCAAGCTTTTCTTTTTGTTTTACTTTCGCAGGTTAACAAATGCAAACACACCCGTGCGCCCTCCTTCCCAACCGTCACACGCAACGTGATTTTAAAACGTAACACCCGATCATTGTTGATTTGGCTCTACAAACAGATTGTTGCCACCTGACTCACTGAGCAGCTGATGGGTGTGTGTATGTGTGTGCATGTTTGTGACTAAGCAGTTTCAATATGATTTACGACAAAGCAGAGACCTGACTTTCCCCTGATTTGTTTACCTTGTAAAGTGCCCGGTCTGCCAAGACACACACACAGACAGACACACATGCAAATGAACAGTGTCACTGGTAAATTCCTTTCAGAAATAAGATTGATGCTCAAGTAAACTCATACTGAGCTGCACACTAAATACTTTGCCTAAAGATTTTAGCTACTCTGGAAAGAAACTGAATTTTTCTTCTTCCAAAGTAGACTCTCTCACTCACACACACACACACACACACACACACACACACACACACATTTTCTATAATGGTGAGTTTGTAGGAGTCATATATAACATAATACGACCTGTCATGCCATGACCCTCAAACTGTAATCTTTTGATCTTTGACCCCTCAACTCTTGAACTAAGCCACAGATCTGATTAGACTCAGGCCATGTCACTTTTATTAGCCCCTCCTCTCCATATCTCAGCATGAGTCATGTTGAAGGTGACAGGCCTGTGGAGAAAACACACTAAGGCAAAGAGTGAAAAAAAGACCAGCACAGGGAAAACATGCTTTACGCACACACAGCACGACACCATGTTTAAAGCCATCTGTTTCAGCCAGCAGGACGCAAGGGCCACTCCTGTGTTTGCCATCAAAGAAGTTCTATCTTTGCACTCAATGTGTGTGTGTGTGTGTTTGTGTGTGTCATCATGCCACACATGCAGTGCATGTATGATGGTTTCAGGCTATTTTTGAACCAGGCAATCGCAGGTCATTCTTGACACCTGCCTCATGGCACAGTCTTCTTTCTTATCTGTCTCAGATTCTGACTGTGCTAGTAGGCATTTCCCCAATAACTCATATTACCACCTCAGAGTGGGGTAGAAGGCCTGAAGGATCAAAAAATAGGAAAGCAAAACCTTTGCTGGAATTTCAGAAAATGTGAAGGATTAACAGAAGGAACTAGAATGGCATTTCAGTGATGTTTTTATTCAATTTTTAAGGGCATTTCCTGTTTTATTAGTTCGGATGGATCCAACGAAGGTAAAAACTAGCGAGAAAAGACGAACTGCACAATAACCACAATCGACTGCAACAATAATGAATAATAAACATAGAATGTGGGAAGTACATGAACATTTCTTCCTGAAAAAATAAAGATATTGACTTATTTTTCATTATTTTTTCATACATCTGCACAACTTTGCTAGTAAGCACTACATAATCCACAGGTTTTTAATTATTCAACTGCATCTATACTGTTTTTGTGTCCTCACGCTCCTTCTATACCACCTGCCTGCTTGAATCCACACTGCTGCTCCTCTGTTCCACATTTTGTACATCATTCTGGATATGACCACCTGCTAAATTTCCCCCGTGTTATTGTTAAACAGGTTGTGAGAGACCCTGCCAAGTTTTATTTTTGTGCATCTCATATACTTGGGGGTGTACAGTCAATACAAAACTTTGGGAAAGTCCCTCTTACATGACTTCTAAAAAAAATGCACATTTTTGATGGATATATTAGACATTACAGGTCCTGGTAGATTACTAAGGTAAAAAAAAAAAAAAGATCTAAAAGTTTAAAACATCGCACTGTCATTATCATTTAAATGCCGGGAAAAACAGAAAAGCCACAGTAAATAGGATGCACAGGATTTAATGTTGTAATCCTTTGTGCAACCATTCAAAGACTACATCCACATACAGAATCCCCATTCAGATGTCCAAGGGATGACGTACTAACTCCCAGATGGTGACTATAGAGGACAACGCGTACGACAACAATAAATCCACAGGATCATCGCAAAGGCAGCACCATTCACCAGATACCTTATCCCAATATTACAGCGACAAGCCTCAAAGTCACATTGGAGCTCTTGCACACCAGGGTGCAATACGCCCTTCACAAATGTTTAGTTAAATGAGACCGAAAACACCTTCAGAGGACCTGGCAGCAACTTCAAGCATCCCAGACTTAAACTTAGAGTCAAACGACAAAGCTGGTTGGAGGATCTCAGGAAGATACTATTTTTCTTACTTAGAGACTTTGTCTGTCTTAAAATGTGACAGGAATCAATTCAAGTCTAAATCTAGTAATCATTACAGTAAGTGGAACATTCAGTTTATTTTTCTGACTCGTATTGTTATCTCTCTACTGTCACAGTACTGTATACCGAACTACACAAGTAGTAATAAAGAGAAGGTGTAAAAACATCAGAAGGAAATAAACGAAAATTGATTGTAATGCATTCCAGGAGATCTACGCATTTCCAAAGTTATGTTTGTAGTTCTTTGAAAAGATCCCAGGTGATGTGTCTACATTTAACAGCTTTTAAAATGACTTATTTGACGATTACTTATATGACCAAAATGCAGCTTATATTATGCATTTCATCTGTGGCCTTTGTGGTTTGGATACAGTTCAGTTCACAGACCAAGGAAGAGCACAGACTGAAGAAACACAAAAAGGGTCAAACCACAAGGTCATCACAGAGAAAGAGGAGCCACATAAATCTCTGGGAGGACAACAATATCTGAAATGAGGAACCAAGAGCCAAACGGAAATAGAGAGATCTGAGAACGATTGTTGGTTCAGCATAGAAAAACCTCTGTTCTAAAAACTGTCGCTTTTATTACTGAAACACGAGTGTGCATCTGCCACTGCCGGTGCAGTAAAATCTTGAATTTTATGAACATCCTATCACAATATTAGTCAGGAGACATCATCTCACATGTGGTCTGGCTCACTGGATCGCTCTGTAAGTCAGATCCAATTACGGAGCCCAGGGACCTGACAGTTCATGAGTCCTGGGATAAAATATCACACACTGAAAAAGACAGTTGCAAGCCTGTCAGGTGCCTGTGACAGAGAAAAATGAGGCCGAGGGGAAGATTTAAGGGATGAAAATAAGAAAAAACCTGATGGGCAGGTGGATTTGGAAATTTCAAAGAAGCGGGAGAAGATGTAATGATGAATAGAAGAAGAAATAGCAGCAGGTCAATTGGGCATAAGGGCCTAAAAGACAGGTGAGCAGGATTTGAGTGAGTGTACATTTTAGTTTCATTTAAGAGGATAGATTTCAGTTAACAATAATAATCCATTTAGAGGACCTTTACAGTCAGTTCTTTGACAACTTGGATTCATGAGGGGAAGGTGGATGGAACTTATTTCCTCCCCGTATTTAATAACATAAGTGTTAACATAAATAATCCTTAAATCATTTTACCACCTTTAAAAATGCTCAGTATCATTTTTTTTTTTTTTTTTTTTAAAGAAAAAAAAATCAAAATTTTACTTGAGATGATGTATGTTTTTAGTCTTGTCACAAAAAGGCCTGGACTATGAATCAGGATGTAGAACAATATGATATTAAAACAAAAAAACTGATAAAAAGACTAAAGCCTTTCAGTCTACTTGTTGACTTTACAAGATTTGTAGAAAAGTTGTTCTATAGTTGCTCACAAAACTGTTAACACCACCAGGGTTGCAGCTGAAAGAATGAGGTTTAAAGTGTCTTGCACACCGTAAGAATGAGATGGAACGAGAGATTTCTGAATTGATCAGACTTCACTTAAAGGCTTTACTTTTATTGTATGATTACATCCTCCTGTTTTATTTCTGAGTAAGAGTAAAGTGACTACATCTATAATATATATCTTTTGTCACAGCCTACAATATTCCAACGCATACCGATAATGAAATTAAATTTTGAAGAAACTTACACAATTGTAATAACAGTCAGATCTGTGGCGGCTGTCGATCATTAGGGCACAAGTCCTAATGATCAACAGCCACATATAAAGTCAGCAGTTTTTTTGTTTATTTTTTTTCTGGGGATTGACCAATCATCCACATGGCCAATAAAACTGATTAAACATGCTACTCTGGTTCACATGAAGCTGCCTCTCTACACAACATCAATGTATATGCACATATTCAGTGTAAGCAATCCTAATTAAGTAGCTGATCTCTAATTTTTGCCATTCTTCCATCTTGATTTTGGCTACAGGAGCTCTACTGCTTTTACCCTGCATCATAGTTTAAATTTGCTCATATTGGCTATGAACTACAGTTTGGTTTCTTTCTGAGAAATATGCCGCTATAGACCTGTCCATGTTTGCAATAAGTCATCTGATGCCACTGTGAATGTGCTCACAGCTCGGCACAAAAAACAGTAGGCTGATTTAAGGAGTTGATAACCAGCTTCTTATGACTGCCTCGTGTGACTGCTACTAAAGCCACATAATGAAATGACATTTCCTTGGTATGTTGAATGTGCTTCGTAGTACAGCCCTCAGGAGATACCTGCTCCGATGGCCTCAGATGGCCCGAGTGTATCAATATTACATTTGCCTCAACTGCAACTTTAAGGACAAGCTCTGCAGCTTGTTTCTACTCTCATTCCACCCAGACACAGTTACATTCATACCAGAGTGTGATTGTGGCAACTCAAATTGTGACGAATGTTATGCCCATATCCTCCAAACCAATTTCCCTCACTTTATTTGTTGGCCTATCTTTTTTCTACCTCTTTTCATCCACTATCTCGTCGCTGTATTCCTTCTTTCATTATTTCTTTGCTTCCTTCCTTTCTTCCTTCCTGATTTCACATTTCCTTCCTTCCTACCATTGATCATCTCCTCCCTCCTCCCTCCCTTCACACCTTCCTCTCTCCTTTACAGCCCTCACAATATGTCCACAGTCTAGCTGTTTACCAAGCGTCCACTCTGTCATCTGCACTGTGACTGATGCCGTTCCAGTGCAATCCCTCTCAACAGTGTCACCACTCTGCCTTCAAAATTCAATCATTTAGTGAAACTGCAGTCATGAACCATCTCTCATCTCCACCATTCTGGCTCTGACTGAGAGGCAACATTGGCATGGCCTGCTGATGTCCTGCCTAGATATTAAACACTTTGGACACTTGAAGCAGTTTAACTCTGATGTGTTTCGATGGGTTTCACTGGTCTCTTGGGGATGATAGCAGTCACAGTCCTATTTTGGGATGTGGCGGAGAGGGAAGGTTTCTGCTGAGCCAAACTCAAGCTGAACTAGGCCAAGCCGCGACACCTGAGGCCAGATATTTATTACTTCCTGAGCTGCTGAATGTATATTAGTATGAATAAATCAAAATCTATAAGTGGATTTGGCCAGTGGCAGGTATACATAAGACTGAAGTGTGAGGTTTAGAGCACGATGTCACAGAAAACTATTAAAGCCACGAAAATGACTTGCTTCATGTGCATCCAGTAAAAAATATCAGAACTATTTACCAACTTGAACATCAGCAAAATGATAATTTGTGCATTCCGCCAATCCCTATCCCCCTTATGAATCCAAGTTGTCAAAGAGTCGACTAAGGTAAAGGGCCTCTAAATGGACTAAAATAAACTTCATTTACCGTTAACAGATTTCAATTAAAATTTATCTTCCCAAGTGAAAATTCACACTCCAAATCCTGTCCACCTGTCTTTCTGGGGCTCTTCTGCCCATCTCACCGGCTGCTGCTTCTTCCTCTAGTGGTGATCAGTGAGTCTCCTCTCTCTCTTTTGGCTCCCTTTTCCTCCCTTCTCTCTTGACTCCCATAATTCTCTGAATTTTTCAAACCCACCTGCCAACTGGACTCTCTCATTTTCTTTCCTCAATTTTCACCCTCTGCCTCCTTTTTTTTTCTTCTTCTCTCTGTTGAAGCCATCAGTCGTCTTTTTCAGAATTTTTTTTTTTCCTCTACCCAGGCATGTTTACTGTTAGATCCCTGGTGAACCAGCCCACATGTAAGATGATGTTTTCTGGCACATTTTGTGATCAGATGTTCATGTGGGGAGAAATCTGGGCACAATGCAGACAAACTGGTTATTTAATTAGCAAAGCCACACCCCACCGTTTAATCTGCTTTCCTGCATCCACAGTGCCAGATGCAGGTTCATGTTTCAATAATATCAAGAGACACGTGTCAGAACAGTGCTGAACAATCAGCTGTTCTGAGACCGCTCAGTCTCTCTTTGGCTTGTAGGGCCGCATTCCAGTCATTTAGCATAGGTTTGGGCGATATAGCTGAAACGTCTAACAGAACAAAATGAATACATTCAGACTATAAAAGATTATATTCAGCCTTTAAAATAGACGATTACCGATCAATTTTAAATGACCTATTTTTAATAAAAGCCAGGGGAAAAAATGTCTACTCACCCTGCTTTGAACCATTTTAGCCTGTTACACAGGTAATGGTTTTAATGTTGACACAAAGAATGATCTCACCTTTACACATAGAAAGTAAAGAAAGCAAGTAAAGCCTGGATATGCACAGAGGGCCATCTTGGTGAAGCCACTGCTTAAGGTTGCGAGTGGCTGGCCTGGACTGGGTATCACTGGTAGGGTACCTCCATGGTCTCCACGCACATTTGAACATAGAGTCCGTCAGCCATTAGAGCAGGCTACAAGGAGCCTGTTGCTTAGTTGGATGTGATGTGGGAAACAAAGACTACAAAGACTACAAGGGAAAAATGGGAGGTTTACCAATGTGGAAAGGGGTGAGGAGAGACCAAGGCAGCAGCAGACTAGGTCGCCTTGGGAGACCTGCACAGAAGTCGTAGGTCGAGTGGCAGAGGTCAAAAGAGCCCTAATATAAACTTTGCATTTTCATAATGTTCTTATTCCTGGCAGCATGCATGTGATTTAAGTGAAACTATCAAACGCTCCATTGAACTATTTTGTTACTAAATTGATGAAGTCCAATAGACAATCAATTTATCCACTTCAGCCTAATCTCAGATAAGGATCTCTCTTGTTATTTATCTACCTGCCTACATTGTCATTCTCATTTCTTTATATTGTTTGTCTATTTTCCAAATCTTATCTTTTTAGGCTTTTTGCCTCTGTTATATAGAAACAGCTGAAGAGAGAAAGGATGGGGGAGAAAGAGTTGATGACATGCACCAAAGGGCCAGGGGAGGAATCAAAGCCAGGCTGCTCTAGGAAGGACTCAGTCTTATTACATGGTCTGTGCGCTTTACCAAGTGAGTTACTGGGAACTCCTGTTTCTCCATATTGTCCTTTAACTCCTATTTTCCCAGCCAACTTTCTACAGACAGCATCAATTGTCCATCCTGGAAGAGAGATGCATCCTGTGTTGCTTATGCTGTGCTTTCTATACCATTTTCCAGTTTATAGGGAAGGTTTTTATCGCCGTGTAAGAATGTTGTATTTTGGAAATTTTGCATTGTAGATGAACTGATGGAGGAGAGATGCTGCCTGATCGCTATGTATATATCAGCCACAGGGAAGCAGGGCGTTAGTATTTATACTCAGACTTTGTTTCTGTGTCACTCAACACTTATTCCATCAATCAATCCAACCGGGACAGTTTCAAGTCAACTGAGCAAACTCACTGTGTGGTGAGAACAATGAAAAAAAGTTTAAAAACAGGTAAGTGCCCCTTGACTTTAGCTTGACACAGTTTTAACAGGTAACTAGTTTGCCAGGCAATCTGAAATCTTTCTCAATTGTTCCAGCCCACCTTTCTTCAGAGTTTCTTCCTTCTCTTGCTTTCCTGCAATGGGTTTCACATGTGTTCCTCCTTTGATTACAACCGCCCTTCTCTTCTCTCTCTTGTTTTCCCCTGTAGCCCCACCTCTATGCGTGTACCAACGGTCGGGTCCACACAGTACAACCTGACATCGCTTATACACTGTCATCCAAGCAGAGAAAATCCTATTGCCTCCTCAAGCATTTGTCCCATAGCGCTCTGTACTGTAGATAGCAGCAAACACAGATAGCAGCAATCTGCTGAAAGCCCTGGTTTCCCCCCCTCCACTTCTCTAATCCACAATCTGTCAATAATAGGCTGATGTCTGACAAGATGTGGTGGAGAGAAATAGGAAGCCCATTGAAATGTTACAAAGGTTTGATGTGTGATGTCAGGTACTCCCCTCCTTAAACATGACACCCTCTTCAAGCTCGGACTGCTGAGCGGAGAAATGCAATCTCTTATCTTGTCACTCTTATTGCGGGTGGGGTGGGGGGATTGGAGGGGCAGCGGAATGTTCTGAAAAAAAAAAAAAAAAACAGACAGAGAAGGAGGGCTGACAGAGCAGGAGCAGAGTGGTAGAAGAGGGAAGAGTACATTGTGAGAAGGAGGTAAAGGAGGATGGTGACACCAGGAGAGAGGGAGCAGAAACAGGTGGAGGGTGGAAGAAGTAAAGAGTGTTTATTTAGTAAATCTGACAGGAGCCATAATCCTATTCTACACAGTTCAGTGTGAACATCTAGAGTCTTGGAGCAGAGGGGGAGAAAAGAAGGAAGGCAGGGATGATACATAATAAAGGAGGAGTAGATGGGGAAGGAGAGGAGGTTTAAGAGAGGGAGGTGAAACGCTGAATGAGGGGTGACATGGACTGAGACGGAAAGATGTGGAAGAAGAGAGCGCAAAACTCGGATATACACAAGTTTTTCCTCCCTGGCCATCTTGTTGCGAGAGCTCCTCATCGCAGGCGAGATGGAGCCTGCGTCGTGTAAAAAAAGATAACAGTGAATTTAATCCTAAAGCATACTGCATCTCATAACTCACAATGCGCTACACATTCAGCCAGTGTCAGAGCGAGCCTGGCTGCTGCTGCTGCCGATGCTCCAGGTCTAGATCCAAAACGGGAAACAGGCAAGAAAAGCAATATGTTTTAATGAGGCTGGGAAGCACAGAGAGAGACTAAATTTCAGTCCCAGGCTGAAAATATTTACAAACCCCTGCTAACAGCCCTCGCCTGACACTTGTATTACATGGAGGCCTCAAAATTAACATGCTAAGCAAGCAAACACACACACACACCTACACACACACCTACACACACACACACACACACACACACACACACGCACGTCATGTTACCTCCTGCTCAGTATTTCCACGGTGGGAAGCTGGGCTGCAGTGTGAACATAAAGCCCTTGGCAGGCAGCTCAGAATGATGTAGTGCCTTGTAATGAATTTGATTTCATCCTGCCATTTCGGGCAATAAACATACAAGCTTAAGATGCATGGGGCTGTAAATTTTAACCGCGGCACTCTTTTCAGTTGGGTGTGTGAAGATTGGTTAGTGAGCGGTGTGACAAGGTTGGACAAGAGGATTGTGTGCATGTGTCTGTGACATTTGTGTGTTGAGCAGCGAATGCGGTTTTGCTGCAGCACATGTCCTTCAAGAGGACTGTATATAAATACAAGGCTATATATATATATATATATATATATATATATATATATAATAATTTTAACACCACTGACAAAAGGATGATAAATTATCATAATATATGATTTTAAAAATTAACTGCATTGAAAAGAGATTTTTTTTTTCTTATAAAATAATCCCCAAGGCTGAATATTAGACTTAAGCACAGAAGGTGGAGGGTTTATTCAGTGATGCTAAAATTTAATTATTTCTCTTATGAAGAGGGGTTTGGTACAGCAGAGATGTTAGCAAAGTGAAAAGGAGGATAAAAGACAATGAAACCAGGGGAGACGAGGAGTAAGTGCCTGCAGAAAAGTGGATTAACGGTGTCACTCATTGGAAAAGATTGTGAAGGGAGACGAATGAGAGTGTGTGTGGAGGTTCTTAACATATTGAGCAGTGACAGAGGCTAACATGTCTCTTCAATTATGAAATTAGCAGTGCTATTCTTGGTACTCGCACAGTTGACGGGAAGAGTTTCCAATCAAATTCAATCACTGCTGTGTCATATAAAAAATAAAAAAATAAATCCTTTTTTCATGCAGCATTTTATAACATCGGTGGAGTTTCCAGCATCTATAAATTATTCACACACAGCAGTTGCACTAAGCCCGACTGTTATGACTCCAATTCAAAAGAACTGCATATTAGTCTCACTGCACTGCACACATTTTTGCTATTATAGTGAATAACCATAAAACAAAAGCTCTGACTAAATTGCTGCTGATCTGTGGTCCTGTTTCACTATTCAGAATTTGAAATCACTTAGCAGACCTGTTATAGCTGGTATTACATAAAAGCCCAGATGGTTGTAGTATATCTTTTACTGAGTTAGATGACAGTAAACATCCAGGAATGAGCTAACCAGAAATAGTAGAATATTAAAAATAAGTCTAACGGTGATCCGAGGGTAACTGTTATTTTCTCCATCATTCGGAGAAAAACAACACATCTTTACCTCCAACCATCAAAATGTTGTTTTTGCAACTGCCTAATGTTGATTGTAGATTTTTTTTCAGATTATATAGTGAAGCTACTAGACAAATAGAAGTGTATATGTGTGTCTTTTTACTAAAAAGAATACCAAACTGTGCTGACTTATTGCACCCATTTTGCTGTGACGAGATGGTAAGATTAGGATTTCAACTCCTACTTTAGCTCTACCTGCAAGAGTTCAATAATGCAGAGGTTAATGTGAGTGTGTTTATCTCCAAAACAAGTGCATTAGTGTGTGTTTCCTCATAAGTGTCACTAAGGAGAAATGTGTATGTGGATTTGTGAGTGTCTCTGCACCGCTCTTGTTCTTGTATGTGTTTTTCTGCATTCTCCACTAGATGTACTGTAATTTGTCATAGCCTGCGGGTCCTTTCGTCTGATATAAATGGATGTCTTTTTTGCCCTTTAATGCAATGCTTTGTGTCCCTTCGAACACATACAAGGGGAGCTACCATTGACCGCGTAATCAAATCTGCATGAATGCTCTAAAACATAAACAAATGCACAATTACACATCAGCATGCAAGCTCACACATTCCTATGTAGAGATGCACCATCAGACGCAGACACACAAACATTCAAAATAACAAATTACCAACCCAGACAGAGCAAGCTAAACCCAAAAGGAACTTGACTATGTAATTTTGGCTGAATAGCAGCAAGCCTCTGCGGTATAATGGCCGCAATTCGGCTGAAGGCTGTTTCATTTCAGTATCAAAGTGGCTGTAATGAAGGCTGAATGACACTGGGGAAGGGCACAATAGCTCAGATATTGCTTCTAATTAATGTAGCTGATGTTAGAAACATGAATTAGATCTTTCTGAGCTGAGCAATAGATGTAATTAAGTCAAATAACTGCTACATACTCTGTTTCTTCCCATTTTTTTCTTTTACTTTTCTTTTTTTTGCACAATTTTGTTGTGTCATCTCTTACATTTTGCCATCTACCCTCACCTATCTCCCTAAACACTTAGATATGAATAATATCACAGTATCTGTCTTGTTATGAAGATTTTAATATTCCACTCATTTTCTCTCCCTCCATCAGTCTGCACGCCTCTCTAATGATGAGCATAACTATCTCCCTGCCTGTCTTTGCACCACGTTAGTCCGTCTGTCTGTCTCCCTCCTTGTCTCCTCTTGCCTTTAGAAAATAAAAGCTGAGCCTGCTTGACACCAACAGGATTACCTGAGCAGACATGACTCTCACCTTTGTTCTCGGCAGCGTCAACACTCCACATTAACATTCCAAAGGAAGTGCAGGAAGCCCTCAGATTTATGAACTGGGGGGTTTGCGTAAAAAACAGCAGACACATGTTAATTATGCCACTGCACAACTCAAATCACTGCTGCTGTCCAAACGGAAACAAAATCCACCGTCCAGTATCTCTAACACTTAAAGTTCTTCATGTGTTATACATCTACATTATACATCATAAGATATTTGTTTAATTCACACAAAAATCAAAAGTCTGAGAAGCACACCCTGTAGTTGAACGGAGGTTCACACAGCTTTTGGGCGAATCTTCTCCACCCGTTATATCCTTCCTGTCAATCGGCAGAGAAATCTGGTCCAGTCTTGACCTTCCTAAGCTGCTCGCGGACTCATTGGGGCTGCGCTGATTAATATCACACATGTTTGATATTTACAAGCTGAAACTGGAATGGGTAATGACTAGCACCCAGAGCAACGGACGGCCTTTGCCAAACAACGCTAAACATTCTAGCTCTTGAGGCCAACGTTAGCTACTGATACTGAAACTGATAATTAAAATCTCACCTCCAGTTCTGGCTGTAGAACAGAAAAACTGTGTTGGCCCTTTGCTTTTGCTTTTTTT
This sequence comes from Stegastes partitus, assembly GCF_000690725.1. Classification (NCBI taxonomy): domain Eukaryota; kingdom Metazoa; phylum Chordata; class Actinopteri; family Pomacentridae; genus Stegastes; species Stegastes partitus. The sequence continues at coordinate 382,254 of NW_007578137.1, read as the reverse complement.
GTTGCACCACAGTCTCCATTTTTATTTACATCTGCTTTGCCATGAATTCACACGAGGCGGCGTTCCGCTCCCTGACTGCTTCCTCTGGCACAATAATCTTAATAATATCCTGTTGCGTGTTAAGCACCATTATTTTCAAATCATGTAGTATGTGCAAGTCTGAGATTAGAGAGATGAATATCTGTGAAGTTTCGAAACCTGTAAGGATTTACAAACTCCTGTAGTTTGAGCCCAACCCAAGGTTCTTCTGGTTGCCTAGCAACCTTACAATGAGAAGAGTCAGAAAGTTGTTATGCATTATTATCCGAGAAATATTCCACCATGCTACCTCCCATTAGACTACCACATGTCACTGTCATGTCACTGGGACATTTTTCCCCCCACGATCTTTGCAAAAACCAAAGAGATGTGCAGTTAGCTTTAACAACGGTTTATTTTACCAAAATATATAAATATGTTTAACTAGATTGCTAATGAACCAGCCAGTGGTCTGCAAACTTTATGACATTTTGGAGAAATTATGCTTTAGTCATCACTTCAAGTACTGTTTCATCGAAGCTCCTTCCTGATTTTTGCTGACATAATAGCATCCAAGCCATTAGTATATTCATGCATCAGCAAGATGGCACTTCTTCTCCGTCATGGCAGGGCAGCACACTGGTATCAAAGTAAACTGGCCACTGATAGACATTAAAGTAAATACACATTTTTTCATACATCACTAAAAATGCCACACACTGGCTGACACACGATTTTTTAAATCTGGGCACAAATTCCTTTTAAAAAAGTACACTTTTTGTCAAAAATGAGACCCCTTAGGTCATCACAGAGATTGCTAAATGCATTGAGACTGGACCATGTGTGGTATTTACCTAACGGCACATGATTTGATCGTTTACGAATAAGTCATTTTAGTGTATGGCATCATTCGGGGCATAAACTTTTTCTAAATTATTGCTGTGATTAGTAACGTATGTGTGCATCATGGTTGGGTAATGACCATTTCTATCATCATAGGCACAATATGTGTTAAAGCAAACAATGTAGTGTATTTGCACAGTAGGGTAAGAGGAGAAGGAAACCATTTGGTGTAGTGGAATTGCATCATATCCTATCATAATTAGATCCTTAATACAGTTTATACCGTTAATTAGTTGTGTACTGCCATGGGTGGTATTTTCTATGTATGATATATGGCAGCAGGCCTAAGTAATAGTCACCAGAGAAAACTAATTCAATATTTTACTATGCAATTTTGTGTTCCGCTTTTGTTTTATGCATGAGCGGAGCTTGTTCTGAATCACATCCTTTTAAAGAAAAGAGCCGCTGGCTCCCAGGTGTCCTCCCATTTTTTTCCCAAAACTGTAGAAGAAGTCAGGGTTATGGCCATTTTCATAAATGGCACATAAATAATTTCTTAAATCAAAGCATTAGTTTCATATCAATTCCAGTTGTAAGATATCACATATGCAATCACAACAAAATGACTTGAGAATAGACAGCATAAGCTTTAAAATATGACAGCCTTACTTTGCAGTGATTCATGCCATTTCATTACCACAAAATCATAAAAAGCTGAATGTCAAATTAATATAAATCACATCTCCTTGTATGTCCCCAATCACTCAACACTGTAATGAATGTTTTTGAGGAAGTGATGAATACATCAGTAAGATATAAGAAGGAAAGACAATACCAGACAGAATAAACTTTTTGGTTTCCAACTAACTTAAGATAATAATCCTACAATTGACTTGTACTGATTTCAAAGCATGAGACAAAAAAATAATATAAGGCCTTCCACTTCTTTTTTTTTTTTCTTACATCACAGCCGTCCACACAATTTCTATACAAAAATATAGACTGATGTCTTCACTGGCAAAAACAATTACTTGTTTCTATGTTTTCTTCAAAGCATCCACCCACTTGCTGTTCTGTAGTCCTGCCCGGTTCTGTTTGAAGTCCTTTAATCTGCAAGCAGCACATGTCCCCGTATTGTAGCCATTTTACTTGTTCGAGGACAAACACAAAGGATGTGCACTTTTTGGTCGGCGAATCAAAATATCATGAGATGACCACCATACCAATTTGCGATCTAATAATTAACCACAAAAAGATGAGATTCTGCGATTTCTACTTAATTGTGCATTTTTTTTCATCATTAAATGGCTGATGCCTTTAATATGGCAAGCTCAGTCTGTTAACATATTCATCTGTACTTCTGAATCTAATCAGTGACAGCAGAGTTACAGCAATATTTCAGTTCAATGTGAGATGTGCCATACACAATTATTCAAATTCAGACTATAGACGCAATGCAAAGGTGACGAAATGTTGAAAATAACACAGCGTACTAAATTAAAGATTGCAGATTTCCACATTTTTCACTGTTGCTGATAGTCTTAGAGAAAGTTTCAGGTTTCTGGTCCCAAACTGGGAGGTTCTAGATCATACCAAAATGAGCCATGTATTATTGTACATAAGCTACAGATGAAGTCAAGCTACAAATCTGTCAAATATACAATGGAAATCCACCAGGTGACTTGGACAGCATGTTCCCTGTGAACTACTGAGGCTGGATTTTTATTTATGGAACCATAAACTACCTACACACATCATCCACACATGTTCCGAAATGCAGCGTGTGGTTTCTTCCAAAGGTAGGAGGTTTATGGACGAATGTTACAGAAGTGTGTCATGGCAGTCTTTCACTTAGACGAGTGCAGACTTGCAGTACATATATTAATGCAAACACAAATAAGTAAATAAAGAGAGGTTCACACAAGTCACTTCCAGAAACCATTCCATCCATTAGCAGACAAGGGTTTTGGGGAGCTGGAATCGAATCAAGCTGACACTGTGCAAGAGTCAATCATGGGGCTTACGCGGAGACAGGCAACCATTAATGCTGACATTCACACTTAAGGGCAGTCAGCCTCCCCTGCATGTCTTCAGACCGTGTGAGGAAACCAGACAGAACACACCGACACCAGCTGACCCAGAAAAGTCACATTAAGACCTAAAGCAAGGAGCTGGCTATCAACGGAGGCCCACAGCCACAGAATTTTGGACTAGAAAATTCTTGCCTTAATAGAGGTATGTTAGGCAGATGGAGGGGGAGAGAGAGAGAGAGCGCAAACAGGTAAAAGAGAGACACATTATAAAACCGACAGTGAGGGAGAAAGGCAGCACAGTTGTCAGTAAAGTGTGACTGACACTGCAGAGACAGGGAAAAGTGACAGAGTTTGATAGAAAGGGTATCATAAAGTAGAAGAGTGAGATGAGAAAATATGAGACAGAGCAACCTAGCGAAAGACAATAGAAGCTGTAAAAATGTGTGCTATAAGGAAAGAGACTTCACAAGTGTAGAAAGATGGATAAACTACACTAAAGCCAGAACATTTTGCCAAGGCTGACTGATTTAAGACATTGTGCTACGTTTCAACATGTGCTCGTTTGTGATTAGGTTCAAGCCAGTGTTTAGAACGAGGTAATATTACCGCAGCGAGACGAGGTGTGCAAGTTTTGATTTTTGTCTTTGATTACATAATGTATGTCCGTGCATTTGCAGCTGAATGGATGTTTTGTGTTTATGTCAAAATATGTTTTCTTACAACGTATTGTTGAGCATGCTGTGCTGTCGCAGCCTTTAACAAATCTTAAGCCTGGCTTCATTTAATATGCTGCACAGCAACAGGCCCTGCCATTTAAGTTCCAGCCGTATTTTCAGTTTTCACATGAATCAATATGGCTGAACCTACCTGAACCTGTTCACTTTAGTTTAATTCTCTACATTCTTCTCATTCTGTCGTTATTGTGGCCAATCTATAATGTGAATTCATGCTCTACCTGCTTGATAAGACAGACATGATAATGAATTGCTGGGAATTACTCACATGTGAAAGATAAGTTACTGTCCTACTGGTAAATGAGGGGTAAAGAGGAACATTTTCCATTTCTATTATACAGGCAAGGGCCTAAGCCATTAGAAGTAAGAGAGAACGGCGCTGAAAGAAAGAACGAAATGGACTGAGTGGAGAGATAAGTGCAGAGTGATACAGTTTAACCTTTTTTAATCTTCTCTCCCTCATTTCATGGTCTTGGCTCTCTCTGCATCTGCCTTAGACTTACAATAAGATGTTTTCCATTCTTGCGGTTTTTTTCTGTCTTTCCCGAAAAAGCGTTATGAGACAATGGCTCGTTGATAAAATGCATGTAGAAAGAGATTTGACCTTTGAGTACCAATAAGTTAGAAACTTTGTGGTGAGTGTTTTCTCATTTCTAAAATGACTGCACATGAAAACAAAATTCTATGAGCAGCAAAGCATCTATAAACTCTCTCTCATACACAGAGATACACAAAGCATATTATTATTGATTATCTAATTCTGTTATTATTATTGATTAATCAGCGGTCCAAGTTTAATCAGTGATCACTGAAAGCTGCTGCTTTGTATAGGACTATCTATGGCAATAGAGATATTTAAGGCCAATTCTGACTCACCAAGATCTTTACATTATTTTACTGACTCAGTCATAAATTGCTTTGCTTAATTACAAATTTAGAAATTCATAGCAGCATAGCTTAGCAGTATGAGTGATGAATACGTACGAGAACTGGTGAACAAGTCGTTCCATTTTTCAGAAGCAACATGCACTCTATGATGCAAAGGATGTGATTTATGACTAACGCACTGACAGTAGTTATATATCCTGCTCCCTTACATGATGTAGGCACATTGTATAAAGCCAAGAGGGAAGGAAAAATGACATCTTTCTCTCCTTATGTGCACACGTGTAGTACACATGTGGATGTAGTGTCATGCTTCTTGACAGCTTCTGGTCCTTTTGGCTGACCTCTGCAGTCTGACCTCAGCAGCAGTTCATCAAAGTCATGCTAGAGTTCATCATGTCTCACATTCACACACATATAAATTATATGAATTACATCTGCAAACTGACAAAACTCACAAAATCATACAAAGAAAAACAGATATATAGGCACAGCCACAGGTACAGTCCAACCGCAACGGGCAGCCCCATGTGTCACATTAAAGAGATATGTTAGAGGCCACTCATGTACAATATGGAAGGGCTAGAAGACTTGAGTCAGCACTGTGTGTTTGAGCTGTTATGCTGAGTCATTGCTATTGATTTAACATATATGTCAGGAATGACAGAATGGGAATGATGGACAGAGCACGACAAGGACAAATAACTTGAAGGGACAGCTCAATAATGACTTTATTTAAAAGATATGGCTGGTAATTCTCTTTATTTTTGTGACGGTTAACAAACAAATCCCATCAAAACACCATAAGAGCAAATGCAACCTCCCAACAAGTCCATCCAAACCTGGATTTAACTTACTACTCTGTGCCACAGCACTTCATTTCTCCAAAGACTAATAAAACCACATTCAATGAACCACACTGTTGCATTGGGTGACATGTTTCTTCATTACAAAAAACATGGGCACTGTAGTGTCTTTAGAAAAAAGCCCCACGTACTAATTAAGGCTATCACTTTCACAGTCTCTGGAGAGTAGTTCCTATAAGGGCCAGGTTATGGTCCCTCAGAAGTAGTCACTGAGACATGCTGTCCAACCAGACATCAAATGTGTTTGTAGTTGTTCCAAACAGCCACACTAGAAGGCGGAATGAAAAGCTGGCAGCCAGAGGGGGGGAGGAAGAAACAAGATGTTGTTAAAAGTGGGGATAACTGCACACATTTTCAGTAATCTCTCCAGGGAGACACTGATAGTGTTGCATTGGGCTGTAGACACGACAAGTGTCATAAACAGTTGAGAATCTAATGAAAAAAAGAGACCCAGAAACAGCCTCGTTCCCATCTCAGCTTCATAGAGCCAGCCAATCACAACGTGAAGTGGATGTGAATGTCAGAACAGGCTGTTTTCCTTTGCAGAAACTTACTTGAACTTTCGTGCATCTTCCAAATACAAGAACCGCCCCTGTAGAACCCCTTTTAGGGCTGTTTACTGGGAGGAGAAGTACCTGCTGTGGGGTTTGACTCTCCCTAAAAAACTGCTGTTTGGAGTCAGGTAGTTCGCTAGGTAGTTGTTCAAAATCTTACAGCACAGCTAAGAGTATATGTAATGTTTAAAATGGCTGCAAACAATAAAAATTCTGAAGTGCTACCCCAAACTTGCATCAGTGCTTACAATTAGGACTCATTTTACGTGTGAGGCAACCTAGTGATTGTCAAGGAGGGCAAAGTAGTTACCAAACTTCACAGAAACACGATGAGAACAGTTTCCCCTTGGTCAGTCACATTCCTGGTAAGACAAACAGGTAAGAGTGTACCAATTAGGGGTGACAAGCTATCTGACATGTAGGGCACTGTATCAGGGTATTATGTGCTTCAAATCCAGTTTGGTACTGTTAGAATTCCATTTTTGCAGAACAGAAGCACAACGAGGAGCTATGTTCATTTTTTTTTTTTTTTTTTAGCTAAATACAATTATTGTTCTATAAGGTCTGCATGTGATAGTCTACTGTTGCCATGTGCTGCTGTACGTTTGTGTTTGTTAGCTGTAGTTTAAGGATGTATTTTATGTAAGACATGCACATCTATGTGTCACAACATAAAAACCAACTGCCTAATATTGCACCAGGTGCCTCTCATGCTGGAAAAACAGCTTCATCATGTGTCCTGTGGTGCCTGTCAGCGGAACGTAGGGTAGGGTTAATTGGTGGGTCCTCCATGGATCATCTTTGATTGCTGCCTTTTCAGGATCTCTCAATGAGCCCTTCACACCTACAGAGGGAGTGGCTCCTCTTCCACATGGTCTGGTTTGTCTGTTCTGGGCTACTGTAGAAAACATGGCAAAAACTGGCCTTTTGTATTTTTCACAGCAAATGCAAGGTTGCCCTACACCCTTAGGATGTGAGAGGTATTGAGTTTGTTGAAATCTGCTGCCTCACAACTTCTGCATGCCCTTGTACCTTTCATTTTCATACTTTGTTTTTTTTTTTTTCTTGTTCAAATATCTGGATATAAAATGCATATTATTGCCAGATGTAAATGTAAATTGTCACCTCACTTCCTGGTATTTCAATATGCCTGCATTTATTCAAGGTTTTGTGTCGTCTCCCTGCATTGTCACCCTTTTAAAATGAGTCGTGACAAATAGTACATACTCAAAGAAGCATATGGACCATCCTCTTCACTTGAACCCATATTTGGGGTGTTTTCATATTTCTGCCTTGGGCATTTGAAATAAATGTCTGGTCACACCCACTAAACTTGCATGCAATTTCATAGCATATCGAGGACATACACACAACAGCAGACACACACTGACACACACACACATTTACTTGGCCTCTAAGATATATTAGCACAGTACCAGCTATTCTTGCCTTCGGGCACACTCCCTCTATTGACTGACTCTAATTTAGACAGAAACCCCCAGTGTCTTTAAAACAACTTGAGGTAAAAGAGAGTGTGAAGCAGAGAGAATGAGACAAGTGAGACAGAAAGAAAGGGTGTAAAGCTGCAAAGAAAAGGGGAGAGAGAGTGTGAAGAACGAGACAGATGAGAAAGGAGAGAAAAAAGGAGTTAATGATGCTTTCATTTTGTTTAAGTTTTATTAGGCGATAGATTGAATTCATAACTACATCTGGTAAAATAAAGCAGCAAGTTGTGCAGCTGCTGAACTGTATTTCCAGAGATGGGAAGCATTTATATTAAAAAGGTCAAAAGAGATGCAGCAAATTAAAAGATGAATCACCCAGTGTTTTAAAACAATCTAGAGGTTTCAGTGCATGTGTTGCTGATGGTATTTTTTACCCAAGTTTTGGAGTTATTTTGGGGTTGGCTTTGATTTTAAGTGAAATAGCGTAGTGGTTCGTTTTTGTGTCAATGAACCCTCACAAAAAACACTGTATAAAAGCAAAATGCATCAGGAGGCAGCACATTTGCCATGAAAATTGTGTTTGTGCTATACAGCATTAAACATATAGATGACAGCTATGCAACATAGTGAAGTTGCTTTAAAGCAATGCAGTGACTGAGGAACCCACACTGGTAGCAGGGTATATTTGTTAGGATTTCTGAGACCAGACAAAGTGTTTCAATTCAGAGTTGTACAGCAGAAAGAAAGCATGACATGAAAATGGAACAGCATTCTGCAGTGGTGGTGCTATATCAACCTAGTAAGGTTACTTCTGCAAAAAAAAATTGACTCAACTTTCTTACAGTCAGCCGAGGCAATGCTGGGCTGAACGCCCAGAGTAGTTTCCCTTAGACTGTAAAACATTTACTGTCTTGACAGTGGGGTTTTCCCATTTGTATGCTTCATATTTTCCCCTTTATTTCCTTCCCCTTTATTCTTTCATCAGCCTTTTTTACAGTTTTATGCATCCACTGTATGCAGCCCCTCCTCTTACTATCTTATTCATTTTTTCCTTTTCTCACTCTCTGTCCAAATGTTTTGGGGAGTTGTTGTCCACTGGTAAATGTATTAGATTTTTCTTATTCCCATTTCTCCCTCTCTCTGTCTCCATTTCTCTCTCTCAGCAGGAGAAGAGGGGTACTCTTCTTAATCAAAGCGTCTGCCCCTGAGCTAACCCAGCACGCTACAAAGTCTCATCATCATCATCATCATCATCCATGGGAACCAATCAATAATTCAGCGTGCTGCCCGATGCATCACTATGCATTGAGATATTTCAGCTCAGTCCAGTACAGTCCAAGGGCTCTCATACATAGGAAATGGGGCTATTCACCGAAGACCAATAACAAGAAGTAAATGGCAAATACAAGCCTATAATCCCCAGTTAGTGCGCAATAGTTCTAGCCCTAAGGCTTTAGGGCTTGCAGAAGTAGTGTACTTTGTAGAGCAGCATTTGAAATGCAGACATAGTAAATGAGGGGATTTAAAAGAGCAATGGAGCAATCACAAAGGTTGTCCCCCAGGAGGTACAAAGGATAATATGGAGGAAAATCAAAATACTTTGAAGTGATTTCTTCCTCTTCTTGTTTTTCCTTCCACTCTGTCCCTGTTTTTTTTTTTCCCAGCCAATTTATGTTATACAGCATTTTTTGCTGCTTTTGGGTAGGTTAACCTCTTTGCTCTCTTACAAAGCTGTTAAATCTTGAGCACTCAACTTTGAATCTCCAAACAATAAAAACTGGCATTTATGTACTCAGTCAATCACAATGAGACAGCTTAACTCTACGGGTGCACGGCCTGTATGGGCTGTACTAATCCTATACTTCACTCGCTTTTCCTCAGCAGAGAAGCAAAACGGAACTGAAAGCTTTACTTCAACACTTGGTCAGACTCTGTCCTTGATGCGTTGGCTGCCAAGAGTCAGGGTCCACAGCTTCTGACTTCCTCTGATGATGATAGTGATGGTGGTAAAGACAATGTGCTGCTGGGCAGGAACCAGGAGGCCTTGTAACTTATTTACCTCTGTCTGCTTTCTCTGAAATGTTCTCCTACTAGACCTAAAGTATACTGAACTTATAGGATACCTTGACATTAACAGGGGTCTCTCACAAAAGGAGCACCATTTCATCCATACCACTCTTGACAGCTACAGCCAAAAGATATGGGCGTTTTCCCATGAAGAGTCCAGTTGCAAAACAAAAGTGATTGACATTCTGAGCCTGGAAAACATAGGCGCCAACATCATGTCCAGAGGGAGGCTGCCAACCAACATGAGCTCTCCAGTCAGGGTGAGTCAAATCTGTACACAAATCAGAAAAGTTGAAGTGAGTTTGTTTATCCTAAAGGCAGGACACCCATTGTTGCTCGCTCTATCAGATTCATGATTTGAAACGGATGCAGTAATTAACATTCTCAAGCCATACCCCAACTATTATGAAATATTGTCACAGGTTAAGAGCACAGAGAGCAAGACCAGGGACTAGCCTAGCCAACTGTAATATGTAGCCAAAAGTGAAAAACATAAGTAAAAATGTTTGGCAAAGCTGATATGTTAGAATAAAGTAGATGCAATCTCTGCAGAACTGTATCTGCAAATTGCAAACACTGGGAAAGAATTTGGATCTACTTTGAGCTACGCAAAACTGCACAAAAAGCAGGTGCAGGTGCTATGGTAACTAGTGCACAGCCTAAGCTGGAGAACACAACACTTGTGTGAATAAGAACCACTTGATTCTTAAATTGACCAAGTTTGAAGAGTCTCCTTATAGCTCCTGACATGTGGCACTGATGAAATGTAGTGGCAACACTATACGCCATCCTTTCAACAACTTCTCAGAGTTGATATTTTCAATTTAAGACAAGAGGAGAAGATCAACACTGAGGCACTGAAATCTGTGAGAAACATATTTGAAAAATAACCACGAAATTATCAGGATTTTAAAAGTGTTAATACAAAAGGAAAGTGAATATAACAAGCTGCCCTTGCTGGCTAAACGCTCTCTATCCTGCGTCTTGTACTGGAAAAAACGATTTTTGGGTAGTATGTCCCTTCTAATCCAAACTATAATGTCTCTTCCTCGTGCTCGAAAGATCTTTTGAAATCACTGGTCTGTCTCACACTATAATTCCATCCGATAGAGAAGTTGTCAAACTTGAGGTAATAAGCATTTAAGAAAATAGCTACAACTAAATCTGTTACTACATGGAGAGAGAAAACTCACTATGTGAATAAATAGAACCATAAACTTGTAAGGATTTTATGCAGTTCCATCTAAAATATTTCTGTACCATCTAATTTTTATTTTTTCTATAATCCTCGGGTGTCAGCAGAATTACTGGGGACACAGTGCCCTCCGCAGGCTGGGGATGAAGCTACATGTGACACACTCGCGAAAAAGGAAACTACTTTTTGAACCTTTTATGTATGATACAGACGTATTTTTCCAAGAACATGGACTGTCCTTCAACTCTCTCTTTGCTGCGTCTCTCAGCGCATGCATCACTTACACATACCCGTAAGATACATACACATGCACACAAACACGGGGCGAATTTATGAGCAATACACACAGCCGTCCTCAAATACGGCACACACACACACACGCACACTCAAACACAAAAGAAGACAGAAAACACACTTAAACTCTCAATTCAGCAGGGACACATACCTCTGATATGATAAATGGAGTATGTGTTCCTTATCAACGTCACAAGTACAAGGATACACGTACACTCCCTCGCAGCTGGACAGTGAGAAAAGTGTCAGGGGACCTAATTACTAACAGCAATGAGAGAGAGTATAAGGTGTAACACGAGGGTGAAGGAAGAGACAGCCGAGAAGTTGATGAAGTCAAAGGATGAATACAAAGGAAATGCCTCTCAGAAGAGACGTCACTTAAAACTTGTGCTTATCTCCTCAACTGTCCATTTTCAATGTAATGTCGACACTCAGGACCTCCTAAAGTATAGATAGATACAAAAGAGGAACAGGGGCGATGCAAGTGAGGTCTTCAACCCCGTCCCCATCTCGTGTGTTCCGAACAGCATTAGGCAAGTTTCTTAAAAAGCTTAAACCAAACTATCCACAACATATTACGCAATGACTTTCATGACCGTGAGTATCCCAGCTATGATCACGATTTCGAAGTATCCCATTTTTGTGTATGTGCATGTAAACACCATATTGTAATATTAGAAACCTGGATAAGCCCTTATTCAGGTTTGAGAAACACAATTATGATCCGGGAAGAAGGGGATATTGCGGCATGAATACATCTTATCCTGGCTTATGACCGCAGGCAACTCGAGGCTTCAGCCAAGTGACAAACAGAAACACAAACCAAGCCATCTTCCCCACAGCTGCCCAATTTGTACAACACTATGGCCACTGTCATCGGTAGCAGCACTAGTGTTCATACTGCTGTTTCCTCTGGTCCTCATGAATAGTTCAACTGTCACACAGCTCGTAGGATACCCTACCGCCTCAGAAATTTACTCTTGGCTCAGCAGCACTGAACTGCATAATGACGACCCCATTCGACCAGTCATGGCTGAGTATCTTCATCCACTCCCTTGTCCTACGCGGAGACTCTGACACCAGTCAAAATAGAGGACTTGTCTAATATTTCCTGTTGTTGTCTTTTCCCATTGCTGGCACTGAGGTGGAAAAGCCAATTCTGCTGTTGGCATTTCATCGTGATAAAACTGTCAGCCACATTTTCAACAGTGAAATTCATCTAAGATTAGGCTAACACTTCAAGGAATATCAGAGTAAAATGCTGGTTTGTGCTGTAAACATCATGGGTGCCTGGGCAAAAAGAAAGAAGCAATCAGTAATCAGAACACTAGTGTTGATCATGTGTAAGGAGACATATTTTAGCAGATTTTTTGTGCTCCATGTAGCACCATACATGATCAAAACTTGGATAAGACTCATAAATGGGGCATTGGCATGCATGTAAACACAGTCGTTTAAAAGAAAATGACATTCATTCCCCACATTATTGTGTATTGTGTAGCAGTTTGTAGAAATAGATTATAAGACATGATGGTGTACCAAACAGCCACCCTAGATTTACACACATTATGAGATCTGCAAATATGTTATCCTTGTTCAAAAAA
>NW_007578137.1:316837-369391 GCF_000690725.1 Stegastes partitus | reverse complement strand
CTCACATGAAAGAGCTACCTCAGCAGTCAGTGTTAATGCAATCACATGATGGCACAACAGAGAGTAGCCTGTCAGCACAAGTCTTGGTATAGTGGCATCTCAAGTCTCTTCCACTAATGTTAATTACCTCAAAGCTACAAAGTCTTCACCCATCTCCTCCACTTCAGCGAACACCACACTTTCCACTGGCTTTGGACAGCACGTTCCATAACACTTCACAGCTCTCCACTGAATTATCTGGCCACTCCATTTCATGGAGAGCAGATGTTCTTACATGGCTATTTTTCTTGCACCTACTGTGTGTTTTTCCAGCAACTGAGATGCTGCATGCAGGATTATTATTCCAAACAAACCAACTCAGGTGAGCTTGCATCCCACACCACCATAGGCTTTGGCACTGCTGGTGTACACACATGCACATACACACAGGCTCACTACCTCAAACAAATAGACTGTAATGCTGTTACCGCAGGCCCAAATATTGCCAGCTCACACAGCTGATGAAATATTCTCTGTTTACTCTCCTCCAAATGTCCTGCTAAATCCTGTGTGTGTGTGTGTGTGTGTGTGTGTGTGTGTGTGTGTGTGTGTGTGTAATGAGCGGATCCTGAAATAACACAACATAGCAAAGGCCGCTACCTAAGGCAGAACAACATTTAGAGTAACACATACACGAGCACAAACAAACACACACACGAAGGGGAAACCATGACGTGATTAATATGATCTTCCGTGCTATTGGCTGATTCCCCTGTAAATATAAATCCAAGGACACATAGTCTCATTGAAAGCCAGGCTTGACTGATATTTTAGAATAATGCATCAAGGATACTACCTCCTTCAAGTTTGGTTCTTTTGCCAAGAACATCGGGTGCAATCCAAATCACAACCTTTTTTGTAAAATTCTGTTTGAACATGCCAAAAGGTGTACAAATCAGCTAGTATGTCTTTTGGGAAACAGTGATTCTGTTACATTGTGCCACTGAAGTTCCTGTACTTAACTTTGGAAAAGAAGACTACCACTTTAAAATCATGTGCGATGGGGATTTTTTTTTTTTTTTGTGTGTGTGTGTGTGTGTGTGTGTGTGTGTGTGTGTGTGAATAATTTATCTTGTCTGACTCAATGGAAGCAATCAGATTATCCCCAAAACCAAGCCAACCAGCCTTGCAGACAACCTAAAACTGGCAATCAATGTGATTGAACGGTAATGAATACATCAGGGCGACGGCTTGAGATGCAGATTTCAGAAATTTGGTCTCATACGAGGACTGTGATTGAGAACTCATTATTAGCTCTTATTACTGTTCTATACTTAAGAAATACAAATTTTACTGAGCTACTACGCTCCAACTGAGAAACCAGTCTTCATTTAGCTCAAACTTCACATAATCTTGAGATGGGCCATTGTTAGGAGCAGCTACCTCCTTAGTATTGGCATGTTGTGTGCTCATGTGACTAAAGTTAGCATTAGCTTTGATCACATATGCCAAAGGTCAGAGCGACAAGGACACTGTCTTTACAGTTTCAGCTGGAGGGCAGAAACTTCAAGAGCAGTATGAAACCAATAAACATGAATTGTGTGAGTTAGTGTCTTTAAATGTCCCATGTTGTGTTTGTGTGCCATCTAAGTGCTTACATGTTTATTCTCTCCAGCTCTCTGTGCTCACATATTTTGCAATTTTTAAACAGACAAATTTCCAATAAAAATGGTCTTGTCTACATATATTTCGATTTCTGTTGTCAGACAATGGAACAAGTATGAGTAGCACAGTAAGACTACAAGGTAACTGGCAGTCGCTTCAGAGCCTTTTCCAAGCTGCAGCTCTGCACCGTTCAAGTACTTATTTTGTAAGAGGAACGTTGTCTAATGAACGCAGCATATACAAGATAAAAACAAAAGCTATGCTGTTAATTCGATTGCTCACAGAGAATGTGTAAGGTGACAGAAAGTCCTGCTCTCACACACTTACTCACGTCGGTGTCTGCTGCTGTGCGTTAAAGTGTTTTGCTCTGTGCTGTCAATCACAGACACGGAGAGTTTTCTTCCTGAAGGGGGCGTGGACAGAAACAGTTCAGCTGTAAAAGCAACAGACACTGAAACACCCAGTTTAGAACAGGACTAAAGCCAGAGAGCATACAGTCATGGTTAAATGAACTATCTTTAAAGTAATTTGAGCTGGAAAACATACATATTAACACATTCTGGGGACTTGCTAGACCTCCATTTATCTGCTGTAAAGGTGCACATAATGGAACCTTTAAAAATTATACCAAGAACTTCTAATAGTTGTATCATCCTATTTCTTGATGTCTGAGGACACATTTCACTTTATTAATTTGCATCAGTTAGAGGCCTTACCAAGAGAGGAAAAGCCAGAAACTGTAGGAGTGATTTTTTTTTAAAGGATAATGACACTCTTGGCAGATTAAGACAAACTTAAAAGAGATGGTGATTTACAGCTGAATTCAGTCTTTTTTGTTTGTTTGTTTTGTTTTTTACACTGTCTGAAGATACAGCAGTCCTAAAGGAGACTCCTGTCTTGAATGATATCAGGTAATTACTTGCTGAAAGGATCTGTCACTTGGCAAACAAAGTGTGTCGAAATCCAGTTGGATGGTGCTGGGATGCAACCATGTTAGCGGTTCTGTGGGGCTGCAGACCAGTGTTCTGAGTAAAATGTTAACATCAGCATGCTGAAACGGCCTCAATGTCAACATGTAATATGTAGCAGGTAAATTGGTTATTGTCCAATTAAACATACGCGCACAATGTAAAACTGAGGCTGACAGGACTAAGTTTTGCAGGTAGCTGGTCATTAAACGATGGCTAAAAATGACTAAGAACTATCTTTTCCCATGTTTGTAATACGGCAACGACAATTATGAACCTACAACAACTGTTTAGTTCACGACTAATGAGTCACATTACTGGGAATGCCATTAGCTGAGAAACGTCGGATGCCTCTGAGGAAAAAGCTTACAATGAAGCTGACTCCAACATTCGAAAGCACAGCATTCAACTACTGATGCAAATGTAAGAGAAGTTCAGTTTGTGGACATAAATTTCTTTTTTTCTTTCTAATTTCCTTTTCAATCTACCTGTTTTTTTATTGCACCTACTCTTTGCATTATCTGATCTTCCCGCTGAGTGATTTTGAAATGATTACTTGAAATGCTTCTAATACGAGGACTCATTACCAATTATCCAAGTTATTGCAGCTTTGTGAGTTTCCTGAATGGGATTCCTCAACCAAAGCAGGAAATGTGAGTGAAAACATAAAATTGGACTTTAATGAGTTCAATTCCGCTGTGTGTTCTGTTTATGAAATGTATCCCACACTGAACGCATTTATTGTACAGTTGTATGGGAACTTTTCAAAGAACATTATAGTTTAATATCTACTTCATGACATTTAGTTTGAACTAGCGCAATAAAACTGAAGTTTAAAGCAGTCACTGAGCCAGACAATGTCTTAACAAAGAGTTAAACGCCTGGTGTTGGTGTTGCGTGTTTAAACCAAGAGGCCACTGGATGGTTCACGGACCGGGCAGGATGCTTACAGCAATGCGATATTCCAACTCGTTTGTTTCCAGAACCATCAGAGTCTTCTCTGATGAGAAACGATGGAGGCAGACAAGCATTAGGAATCGATTGGAGGACTCTACGCTTATGCTTCCCTCATACACACTCTGTTTCACACAGGCGCGTACATACACCAACTTTCATGTGCACACACTCTCGTCAAACCCTCCTTACCCCCCCGTGCACAAACTCCGGCTTTCTCACACTTTGTGGAAATCAGTCAGCGAAGCCCATTGCTTTGACAGCAGACATATGAGCAGCAGACGCAGAGTGTTCCGGCTTATCAACCATTTAGCAGCCGATGACCTGTGGAGCAAATGGCCCTATCATGATAAAGTGTCTGAACCCTGCACATTCAATTACAGGTCAGAGGGCAGTGCGTACATCAGCATGCGGCATCCATCACCACTGCTATTGATTGCCCTGCAATAAGTGTGTATGTTGCATGCGGGTGTAGTGGTCTGCATTGTGTGTATGGGGGCATGTACGTGCGTAAATGGGCGTGTGATGGGGCGTGCATGCTGTTGGAGGCTGTGAGGGGTTGTGCTGCTTTGGTGGGCAACATAATTCAAGCTGAAAGGCACAAAGTGGCCAAACTTAAGCAAAAGGAAAAAAATGAAAGCAGCAAAACAGCAAAATTAGAAATGAGAGAGATGGCCCGTGGCCTGTGATTTAAATTCTATAATCCAATTCAGTTGAGTCTGCAGTTGTCATCTTGATTTTGTGTGTGTGTGTGTGTGTGTTTTTTTTCCCCTAAAATTCATTCAAGGGTTTATTTGTGTCTTTCTGTGTTACCATCATTCAGTTTTATTGGTGCCTAAATTGAACCATATCCTCTATGATTTACCTGCGGCAGCACTGCTGTGGTGGAAATGTGATTTAAAGCTTAATGACAGGCACGTTCAGTGTTTGGATCTTATTTTTTCTTTGTTCTTGTCTTTGTTTTTTATTACACAATGGCATGAACTATTTTCTTTGTCATTTTCACAGTCAATGAACTCTACGTGTGGGTACGTTTTTCAGTCAGTCTTCAGATCAGAACAGCACATCTGGACCACATGCAACCACCTCTGCTACAATTCCCCACTATTAAAATAGTTTACATTAGATGTCTTATGCAATACAACTGCTAAAAATACACTCAAGGCCGATAAGCATAAACGTTCTCTTCATATCTGATTGCTGCAACTCCGGCGTACATCTTCAATGCGGCATTTCTCTCCAGTATCATCCCTGAGATGAGAAAATCAGCCAAAAGTCAAATGCAGCGACAGAGACTGCCCCTCCTACATGCCTACTAATCTCCTCTCTGTTCGAGAGACCAATAAATACTGAAAATAACACCACTGTGAGCTATTAATCACTCTGTCCTGCACATTATTATATGTGATAGATTTCATATTGTTAGCCACATTAGAGGGCGCAGCTCATTTACTGGTTATTGATCACCTATTGTTATGAAGGTGGAGGATCCAAATATTCAGGCAGTAATGAAGAAATGACCTAACTGCTTTATATCTCCGTGTCTCTATAGAACAGTAATTTAGCACACTTTATCTCAGGGAATTTATATATGGGAATTCTATGTGTTAATAATGAACTAAGCGAATTCACAAATGGGAGCTACTGCATTTCATTAATCAAAACTGTTTGGTGAGCAAAAATTTAAAGTCGCAGTTTTATTTGAATCATTTTTCTCTGGTTCAAAGAACTGACCGTTTGCACCAGTTACATCTGTGTGAAAGGCTCTTCTCTTTAAGTGAACTTGCAAAAACATCTAAGAAAGAACTAAGAAAGTGTGAAGTAATCAGTCAGAAAGGATAAAACATATCGGCCATGAAAGTGTGATACAAGCAGTCAATGGAACAGACCTTTCATTTCAAAAATACTGTTCTTGTTTTACAACTGCACAGTCAAAATCATACAAGCAGGATGAGAAGGAGGGATGTTTGTCTGCAGTAAGTATTATGACTGTGACAGAGGTTAATGAAGGTTAGATGTTCCACAATACAATGCACAATTAACAGCAATGTGGACTGCTTCTTTAAAAGCTAGTCATGCAAACTCCATACAGTTTATGTTTAGGGTCCTACCCCTGGTATTTTGTTACACTCCTGCCTTTGCCTACAGCACATGAATAAATTTTGCCTTGCTGATCCTGAGCTGACTGCTACATTATAATGAGATGTGTCATGACTGGACGTTATAGCCAAACAGCTGATGAATGAGCCAGAGATTGCAAGCTATGTTCCATACTTGAACACAAGCAAACACACACACACACACACACAAAGACAGAGTTTTCAGTCATAAGCCTTATCCACATGGGAGTAGTATTACCTGGGGACCGTGTGTGATTTAAAAATAACCCCCCCCACACCCGTCTTTCATGCGGCACATTTGCACAATATAAGCAAAGTCTGTGTTCTACTCGACTTTACTGTCATTATCCATGGATATGATATTAAAAGGTGGACGTATAATAACTGTGGAGCCTGCAGAAAGACAGCAAAAGGTTCCTTCGTGCATGCTGCCATGCATGTCATCCATCTTGTCATCTGTCGAGATTTTTGCTCTACTGGCGGATGTGACCTTGCTCTTTCTGTGAACCAGCTTCCAGAATTTGCAACCAAGATGCCGTCCAAACCTTCATCTATATTTGCTAAAGTAGCTTCCGTAATTCTAAATCAAGCAAGAGGCGGCAGAAAGGCGTGGAGAAAACGAGTCTGATTCGCTTGGGACTAAAAAGATCACAGGGTCTCTCTGTTTGGTGAAATATGGGATGTAACTCGCAGCAGAATTTTTACAGATGTGGTAAATTCAAGGATTAAGATCACATATGACGTCTGCAATCATTATAAATTAAACGAGGTCCCAGAGTATAATTGGTTCTGTACAAATACAGTTTATATTGTAATACAACAGGGTTTTTGGGAGGTTGTTTTTTAGTTGTTTTTTTAATACGTGTGTATGTTACACGCCTTTTCACTCTTCGTTAAGTGTGCTCTAAGTTTGACCTCAATCAGTGGGAAAGGAATTACAGTTCATTAATAAAGAAGGGGAACAACAGGTGAAGACAGCTGGGAAGGGAGACAAACAGAGCAAAAGACAGGACTAGAGAGAGGTTGCTAAAATGCACTTATAAGCACAGATGTATGGATTTGTCCACGTGGCAGTGAACATGTCAGCAGTTTTCACATCAGTAAATTCCCTCTTCAGCTTCATAGCACGTGAATACGTCACTTCCAGCGACACGAAGGCTTGGACATTTCCTGCCTCATCAGACCCCGTCCTCTCTCGATCACACTCTCTCTCATTAAAAAGCACTCGCACTCAGCATGTTAGCACAAATACATAAATTCATGGCTTACTACATGAGAGACTCTCAACAGACTTCTTCTCTTCCAAACATACACAGAAAATCTTGCATGTGCTTACACATCTTTAAGGTTTATTCTGAGGCCTTTCTTTCAGGGCAACCAACAAAAAAAAAGAGCGGCTTTCTCTCAATGTCAAGTCCAGCTATCGGCCCACTCTCTTTCAAACAATCAGTTCCAAAACAATGGTTGAGGAACTGCACATGAAGATTTATGTCTTTTTGCAGTGAAGAGAGAATCAATATGCCAATAAATACCTAGATGCAGTGTCGATGGAAATAAGGAGAAGATAAAGAAGGGATCTAGTCTATTGCCAAATGTCCTGATGTGGGTGAGATGGAGGGAAAAGAGAAGAAAGGGAAGAAAAAAAAAGGAACGCTGTGTTTGCGAGATTGGTGTGTGCTCATGTGCGTGTGTGTACATGTACGATTTCTGCACAGCGGTACTGCCTGAGCTCAGTAGCAGTGGAGCATGTATTGTAATCAATAGCACTTCAGCCAGAGAGCAAATCAATGGAGGCTGCACTGTAATGGAATGCATGGTCAAGGGAGAAGCAGAGGGGATGGCTGAGTGGAGAGATAGAGAACAAACACAAAAAGATGTGAATGTAGGCCAAGAGAGCGGAAAGAGAGGTGGGAAAATGTGAGGGGGAAAGAAAAAGAAAAAAGAATTCCAGGATTTAAAAAAATAAATAAATAAATAAATAAATACATTAACTGAATTAAAGAGGGAAATTCAGAAGAGAAAATAAAGTAATTTAAGTCTGTGGTGGTGGTAGGTGAAAGGAAGAGGGTAAATTTAGGTGTGATGTTGGGAAAAAATACAGAGCCATTTATCAGCATAGGCAAATTTCTGCATAGTTGTGCTGCCTTAGTGAGCTTATTCAAACCCCCTGCGAGGCTTACGAAAAGCAATGCAGAGGAAATTGGCTCCAATGAGAGGAAAATTAACAATAAAGAGAAACAAAAACAGAAGAAAGAAAACAGCATGGGAAGCAGGTAGTCTAGTGTGGGTATGGGTTTATTTGCATAAAAAATGAAAGAATTTAAATGTGTGATGTGAGTGTGTGTGTGTGCGTGTGTGTGTGTGTGTGTGTGTGTGTGTGTGTGTGTGTGTGTGTGTGTGTGTGTGTGTGTGTGAATGCAGCGGCAGTTTCAGATGAGGTCTTATCTTTCTTCTTTGCTTACCTGACCTGTGAACACAGCTGACAGCAATATGGTGCAGACATGACTCCTGCCCTCTCAATTATTGGAGTTTATTTGGGGTCTGGTGAACTTCAGTAGAGACTGCTTTTATTTCCACTGGGACTTTAAGGCCAGTTTCACTATTACAACAGCACTGAAACAACATGCAGTATTTTAAGAGCGTTCCTTAAGCTCTTGTGCTTTTAAGTTCAATTGCATGGAACAGGCTGTGAAGGAAACCATTGTGGAGACCTTGAAATAGAGCATGTGCACTCCGCTGTACACAACACCTCTCAGACAAATATAGGTACACTTACAAAGCCCATCTTACGATAGAAAAGTAGAAACAGCGAATATGGAAGTGCTGTCTTGCTCACTGAAGTATGGTCGGGGAACAACAACCGGCTGGGCAAAAACATCTGATCACAAGGGAAAAAAAACAAAAAAAAAACACAGAAACTAAGCAGGTGTTTTACCTCAGTTAAAGCAGAATCATTATGTAAGCAAGTGAAAGTCTGGCATTCAAAATTTTGCTTAACGCTGCACTAATATTTTTAGATTACTCCTAAAACGACTGCGTGTGCTGTGAAGATTGTCGCTCAAACTAACAAGCCCCGCAGAGAGTTTACATCCAGCACAGCAGCAACAGCTGTATGGAGCATTTTAGCTTCCTTCAGGTCACTATTGGGTTTTAACAGTCGACAACTTAAGCACAGGTCACGCACTCCCCATGCTCATTGCCAGCAGCACCAGCTTTTAATTTTTTTTTTTTTTAGCTAAAATAAAACCTGTGATAAATCTGCTTCAAACAGTAGATGTACAAAGTTAGAAACTCGCTTGGGGTCGTAGTAGAGCTTTTAACCCTATGTGCTACAGCCTATTTTCAGGGTAATTTCACTACCTTACTTTTAGGCGCTTATGTACAGCATTTTTACTCTATAATGCTGTATCTTGTGTTTCTTTTTCAGTCTACGACTATCCAGATCCTTCATTTATTAATATAATAACAGTTGCAGACTTTTCATATGAGCCTTTATATTAACAAAACATTTCATTGTCTTTTGACCATAATGTCGACCACAACTTCGATCAATGCAATTACAAGCAAATCTGTTACCTAGTTGTACATTTTTCATGGTATGTAATGTCAGCCCTATGTTGGAGGAAATGCATAACATGTTGAAATTTCAGAAGCAGCCAATGCTCTGTTAAACAGAGAAACATGTAGTATGATCAGAAAGGGCACGTTATGCTGCATATTTTGATTTGTGGAACATTGTGAAATGATAAGAACATTGTGACTTATTAAGCCAGAAGCTGGTATGCGAAATTGATATTAGATCTTCAAAGATATTGCTTGGAAGCTGTTTGATCTACCTTCATAAATGTAGTATGTACAAACATGTGACAACCGTGATTTTGAAACTGCAGTTCCACGCTTTCTTGTGATGTGCTCCATATCTATACAATGACAACCCCAGCAGTGATTCAAAACAAGGGTCATGGGTGTAAAGATGGATGTGGAAATTTATATGCACATTGTAGATTCAAAAGGATTTTCCTTATCAACAGTTTGTCACACAGATAAGCAACTAGCATTCTTGGAAAGGTTAAGTCGTGCGGTTTCTTTTGATCTGCGTTCCATTTCGCTACTTGGTGAAAAATTCAAGCTACAAGAAGGTGTGTAAATTTTATGTTGGGTTCTGAGGGTTACCAGCTAAAGAGGTGGAGGTTTACAGCAGGAAAACAAATGCCAATGTAGCTCTGTGTCTGTGGGATGTATAAACAGGCAACTCTTACCCAAAATGTAAAT
The DNA here is from genome assembly GCF_000690725.1 of Stegastes partitus. Classification (NCBI taxonomy): domain Eukaryota; kingdom Metazoa; phylum Chordata; class Actinopteri; family Pomacentridae; genus Stegastes; species Stegastes partitus. Next base: position 359,433 of record NW_007578137.1, on the reverse strand, counting down.
GATAATATGTCTAGGATGTGTTTACACCTTGGTGCACTGACCTAAAGTGGTCAAATAAATCAATGGGGTGAAAGGACAGATGCACAATCAACAAAATATACTAAAGTATCAAAAGTAGAAGTACTGATGGACTTCCACTAACAGCTAGAAATTTTAACCAAGTTTCAATGTTTGAAAGTAACAATTGTAAAAATACTTTCATGTGGTTGTCATATATTTTTATGTGTAAAAGCAATCTCCAAATTAAGCAGCAACAATGGAAGTGAAAGAGTAGCGGTGTTAGAAAAATACACCAGAGAGCACCTATGGTGAAAATGAATTTTCTTTTTTTTACTTTGTTAACATGACAATTTAGTGGTTTTCATATGCTAGAGGAGAAAAATAAGCGGGCAATGCCATGGCTGAGCATTTCCACCTTGAAACGACATTGTACCAATGGCAGTTTCCAAAACACAGATTCAGGCAACGCTTACACATAGCCGGGTATTTACAAAAAAGGATCTGCGTTTTCAAAAATAACCTTGATCGCACCAGATTGTTTCTAAAAAAAAAAAAATCTTTTACACAAACCCTTATGAACACATAGTTAAGAGCTGCTTTGAGCATGCCAAACCTATAGGGGGCAGTGTAATGAGAAGCATAAAGCCATGCTAAGCCAATCAAAATCCAGGAAAATACACCACAACGAATGGCACTAATGACTTCCTGTTACTTCAACGACAATGGCGCGAGAGAAGTGGAGCTACTCCTAAATGTGGTGTTAGAGTAATGAACAAGTAAAATACTTGAGAGTATTGACTGGGAAACAAAATGGAACATTTCTGAATGTAAATGCAAACAGGCCAAAAGCATTTGCACAAACATAGAACAAGCACTGCTTTAACAGCATCCATTTCTATCAGTAGCCAAACTGTAAACATGGGATACTTTTGTCGCATACTGTGACATCAAACTTTGTCTTTACGTTTTTATGTAGACAGGAGGAGACAGAGTTTTTCCAGATCTCCACTTTGGCTGGAGTTTTCAGATATGATCGTTTTCAGTGACTTGTAGCTTCGTTTACGTGTAATCCAAAGGCCTAAACACACTGAGATGTCACCGTTTTTGCTACGTGTAAATGGGGCCTCAGACTTCCAGAGTTTCAGAACAAACCTAAGAAATCAATCCTGTCAGCTTGCAAGGTGGCATTTTCCGTATCCACATTCCTGTTTAGAATGAGTTTCCGGTTCAAACATACTGAATTGCTCCAATGTTACAACATTATACTTGGTATCACAGAGTACATTTACAGTGTTTGAGCAGAATCGGAAGGGGAGCTGGTGTGCTTGAGATGTAGTTGGGTGGTGGATGGAAATATACATGGAGACTTCATAAATCAGCACATTACAGAGAAAGTAACAGTGTAGTTACATCTAGACATGAAGATACTTTTATGGAAAACAATCTAAGTATGGAATTTTGAGACATGCAATGACTTAAAAATACAGCACTTAAACTGTACTTAGTTATGTTTTGTGCATGTGCCTGCAGAAAACCCATTTAATTGGTAGATAATAACTGGTAGAAGACAAGCATTAAAAAAAATGTAACAACACAACAATAAGTCAGCAAATTTAAATAGATTTCCCTTTGTGGAAAAAGAACTGAAATGTGCTCAGATTGCAATAAACAGTTATTTGTTTGCTGATAGATGTCTCTCTCTCATTCTCTCCCTGTATGTGTATGAGTGGCGGTTTAATGGGGATTGATAATAATGCATTTGTGAGTGTTTTTTGATGAGCTAGGAGATGCCAGGGTATCTCTCTCAGCTGCATACATATTAATAACATTTGGGGTGTTTGCAGGGAATACTACTGCTCGACTATTACAGCTTACTTGCTTGCGCGCACACACATGCATACAAGCTTTCTTTTCCGTCTCTTACACACTCACATATTCATCCACATACAGTAAGAATGCATAAACACAGCCAGACAAGTACGAACATCTCTCTCCTCGCATGCAAACACACACTCTTGTATTTTCTCTCTCTGGGTGTGATAAACTTGCTTATGACAGCTAATAACTCCCCTATTCCCTCTGGTCTTAATTAGAGCCAGTTATTACAGTGTTTGATGCTCTCTCTCGCTCTCTTTCTCTGCATCTCTCGCTCTTTCTCTCCCTCACCTCTCTATTTTTTTTCCTCCTCTTCCTTCTCACACTGTTGCACAGCTTGATTCTTGCGTGCTGCTCGGATTGAAATGTGGAGACGAAGGAGGGAGAGCGACTTCGCAGCTCCTCTCTGCCTCTCTGTTGGGGGTCTTTGCAACCAGTCTGCATCCCACACACGCGCTAAAAACATAAAATAAAAAACACACACATAATTACTATTCCCTCCTCCTTTTCTATTTCATACTTAGGTGTCTTGGCTCAACTTGGCTCCATTAAATTTGTAGTTTTACCCTTCATTTCACTGCTTCTCAGCTCAGTTCAAAGTTGAGAGTGATATGATAGATGGAGGGTAGAAGGAGGGCATGAACTGAACTTGAACTGACAACATAACTGATGCTTCTTTCATCTCCAAACCTCCGTGTTTCAAGGAAAAATGGTCCTTCTCTCACCGACATTCATAAATGTTTTCAAATTATAGAGGCCACTTTCAAAGTGTTTCGTGGGCTCAGGGTCATACAACTTGTTTAGACACACAAAGGACGCCATTACCTTTAACGTAAAAGAAATTCTAATGGTTAAGATATAACAGGTTTTCAGATCTACGCTGTGGTCTGTGCCACATCCTAATTAACCAAGAAACTCAAAAAATGTATAAAATAAATAGATATGCAAATCAGAGTGAACTGCAATTTCTTATGCAGGATGGCATACATTGGAATCACATGAATACTGTACTTTAGGTTATCCAAAGGAAATAAATCCACATTGTAATTATTCTTTAAACCAACAAAGACTGTTTGGTTTCAATGTTCACAAGGACCAAACTTTCCATTTATAATTGGTAGATATGAGTGTTATTAGTATCAGGGTTAATATTCGCAGATTGGATGAATGTATCGGATTATATATAAATTACATATTATATAATTATATATCCATTACCATGAGAGGTTTTGTTACACATTTTTTTGTCATTCTATGTTGCAAATGGTCTACCTCCTTCACAATTCAACAAAGTAATTAACCTGTAAAGTGCAAGTCTGCACTAACAGGATCTGGCAGTTGGAGTTGGGCGAGTAAGTAAGCTGCAGCCACTTTGAAGCACATGCAAACAGAGACGATTAAGATACTATTACTCAGAAAAGGAAATAAAGGTCCAGTTCGTGTGACATAATCATGTTGTCTCTGAGGCTAGCTAGCAACTATGAGTCAGATCGGGGCATAGACATTTGGCTGAAAACCACAAATCTTTGTACCAGAGTTAGAAGTCACGGATCTGGAAAGATACCACGGCGCCTTACATACTTAGAATAATTTAACTGAAGAGTTGAGTTACCAAGATTGGTTGTGATAAGAACAGACTGGACCAGACTGATAAGAGTTAACGTGAAAGCATACGTTTTGGGACAAATTTGCGCGGCGATGTTAATAATACTAACCATTCTTGTACTCAAGATTGAGTTCATTCTATTGATTTGATGTCAATAGCTTTGTGAGACAGAGAAAGAGAGAGCCAGAAGCAAGTCTACAATTAAATAACACTTTACACATTTTAAGTAGTAAAAAAAAAACATAAAATCAATATGTGAGTCAGTGTTGAGATTGTTGTATGACGCCTCAAATAAATCAGTGTATGTGATTTGACAACATGTGACTCTTTTTAACTAATGTCAAACAGCTCTGTGAATACAATGCAAATTGCCTGTAGTTGGATTAATGGTGGCCAGCTGGAAAAATCCGTTACCCAACATCCAAATAGATATACAACAATCATAAGATTGTATTAACTCATGAATATCACTTTAAAAATAAAATTCTATCTATTCTAAAATAAAGGAAAAAAAAGTCTGTGATCAAGCACAAATGGGATAACATACTGAACCAGACTTTACACTGACCACATATTCACTCATAAGATGTGTTATATTTTGACTATGCTGGTCACTCACAAGCTTCAGTGCTGCTGATACCATGTTTTGATGTTAGATATATTCAGAACACTCTGTTTTATAATAAAATGACTGACAGTATATCTCCAATGTTGCCCAAGGATAGATATTGGATTACATTTTAAACTGAGAAATACCACACATTTTTAAAACCATACAATTTAGTGGATTTAGTTTTATATGAGTGCATCTGTTTCCTTGCCACTGCCTGTATCCCTCCAACTTACTTAAGGCACTCAATATTTGAAACAACACCCCCAGTGGATGGCACTGTAAAAAAAAAAAAAACAGTAAGAAAATCGAGAGGCTGAAGAAAAAATAACAAGACCAAGGGGCTGAATCAGTGCTAGTTTGATTTGATGAGCAAGTGACCTCATGCATTATGCAAAAATTATCTCTGGTCCCAACATGGTGTCATGATCTGAGAAAAGAGCATGTAGTGAGACGCTAACCATCAAATATTCATTATAACACACACACGTATTCACACACCATCTCACACTGTGTTAATTGGCTATTTTGATTGCCATAGTCAGGAGTTGGGCGGATAATTCCGATTGCTGTGGTCAACAGTACAACAGACAATACATTTTGGGAGAAGGTTTACTATTCAATTGGTGTTTGTTTAAAGTGCTGTTTAAACCTGCTACTTTATAGTTTCCTTTCTATGAGCTATTGTGTTTGATGTAAACTAATGTTGTTAATTTTCTGTGAGGTGATAGCCAGGATATTTGTCTTTTTAATGGCACATTTGTCTCCCTACAAACTGTTTTGCCATTAGTTTGGTTTGGCAGTCAACATTACTGACCAGATGGTACGGCTGAGCTGAACTGAACATCAATGACTCTAAAATAGTTATATTATTGTCCATTTTGTCGCCAGGGCTATAACCATTTTAGGGAATGGCGGGGTAATGCATCTTCCGCTCATCTTAGTGTCTAATTGCATCACTGATACAAAAGAATGACTAATATGTAGACAGCTTCTTCAGGAACAGCAAAGTGAGGGTTTAAGTTCCAATGACTTTTTCTCCAGTATCTTAACACTTCATCTCAAAGTTGGTTCAGCTACTGGCATGAAGACAGTTCAAGAATGCATCTTTGAAAACCTTTGCTGCAAGGTGAATTCTTTTTCAAAACCAAGTTTATGGCTATTTAATGATGGGTGAAGCATGCTGTCCCAGGCTTCACTTTTTAATAAGCCAGAATGGCTTCACAGTCCAGCCAGCTAACTTCATCTGAGACTACAATCTGTTTGCCAACTCAGTGAACATAAAAAACGATGTCTTGTTTATCTGAGTTGACAGTGAAGCTGAGCTCTGTAGAGGTTTCACAGGGAGGGGGAAAAAAATCTATACAGGGCTACATTACTTAATGCTGCCGTGTCTTTTATCCAGTTTGCTATTTCAGTGGTTTTAACTTTCGTGTTTAAGTTAAAAGCGTCAATTAGAGAGTCCAGGGATGTCATTAGTGCTCTCAGTCTTTTCAATGGTTGCAGGGTAAATTGAGTGGGTTGTAATTGTGTGTCATGGCAGTTGACAAGACTAAGCTGCGATCTAGGATGATCACGGTACAGTAGGTTACAGACCACATTAAGGGTGATGAGCATGGCTTCATTCATGAGGGAGTATAACGCGCAGTGCAGCAGAGACTTATCTTGATTCACAGACTACTGTGATGTAATATTTATATTCCGAGGGAGGCGGTGAAGGAGAGATGCTACTGTAGTTGTCATAACAGCCTCTTCAGCTGTTCGATGGCCAAGTCTTGACCATGGATTTGAAATACAAGAGGAGGTGGTATAAAATGCGGCTGCTCGTCGTCTAACAGGAAAAAGAGAGCGTAATCTTGTAACACCATTGTTGGCTGCCATCCACTGGCCTCCTCTTTGCTTCAGGATTGATTTTATGGTATTGTTTTTTAGGGTTTCTAATGGGTTGGTGCCGCCATATTTAGCAGAACTCTCAGTTCATCATACCCCGCTTAGAGCCCTGAGGTCAACCAGCCAGATGTTGCAATATCCAGGCACAAAAATAGAGGCAATCAAGCCTTTGCAGTAGCTCCTCTAATATCTGGGACAGTTTTCTTTCTGTGTAAGAACTGCACAGGCTTTAAAAAAAAAAAAAAAAAGATCAGTCGCTGCTGAAGACACACCTCTTCTAAGCAGAGCTTAACACAATGACTTTATCTCTTATTATGCTATCTATTTTTTCCTTCTTCTTTTCCATGCTTTTTATTTAAATGTCTTTGTGTTGTTGTTGTGTTTTAAACTTGGCTATTTTAATTGTACAGTATTTTGGTTCATCTCTTGTTTTTATATGTGCTTTGAAAATACATTTGACTTTGCATCGACATCATTCTGGCTACCTTTCTCCCACTTACTGTGTGATGTGGAATAAAGACAAGTTGATAAATGGGTCTATAATTTCAGATCACCGCATGTTTGTCCAACACTGCAGCTAGCCATGGGGTGGCCACTAAGGAAGAAAACAAGCTCAGCTTTGTTTATTATCTCTATAATAATGTCCTTTATTTCATTTGTTAAGAATATTGTAGGCATGCGCACACTTTCTTCACCCACCACCCCTCCACCATTCGCTGCAGCTGCAGCACACCAGCTCCCCTAAACTCTAGTCAAACGCTGTAAAATTACTGAGTGCTTCACTACAGTGAGATGTAATATTGAAGTAATTCAGGCAAACATGTTCAAATCAGAAACCGGTTCTGAAGAAGAATAATGATACGGAAAAACACCACCCTGGAAGTTGGCGGGATTGCTTCTTTTGGTTTGTTACATATAAAATATATAGAAAAAAGGTCTAAATCTATGTTTTTGAGCCTACACTGTAGTTTCAAGGCAGAAATGTTCAGCCATGGGGTTAACTGCTTATTTTACTTATGATAAGTTTTCATGTTAACAAGATAAACAAACTTCGTAAACAGAGGGGGTCTTAAACACAGGTCCTGAGTACACTATATTTTTGCCTGATAAAACGATCGTGAGGTCAGATTTCGCAGTGACAGGACCGAGACAGACGAGACTACATGTTGTGGACTAACCAGTCATAGCATGCCATTACAACCCGTATGCCATCATTATAAAGAAGGCGCCAGGGACTAACAACCTGTATGTAACACGGTAGAGTAAATATGTACTGGTCACTTTATGTTGCACAAGAGGACAATATGGGTTGTTTATCCTTCAGCCTTTTTTTTTTTTTTTTTATATTTTTTTTACATTGATGTTGTGAAGCATCCCAGATACAGCTTACGTTATCTGACACACTGCATGACATCCATTTCTAACACAGACAACCTACATCTTTAGTTTGGACTATTTTCATGATGACATACTGATGAGAAATTTATGGGATTGTGTAAAAAAATTTACATCCATACCTAACTTTGAACACCATGCTAGTTGTAGTGACCACTTGTCCAATAATACAGTGCTCCCAGTGCTTCTGCAAAACTTGAGGCTCCCTGGAAGTCCCATTATGTAAACATGTAAAGCACTAAAACTTCTTAACTGTGTAAAACCGCAACCCTTCGATTGTAATGTCATTTTGGTGAAGGCGAAACAGTCGCAGGGAGACAAACCTGATAAACAGGGCGGGTGGAGAGTGACTACCGTGTTGTTGGGGCAAAAAAACCAGGTGTGACTGCCACACATCCGAGCACCCACTTGCCTTTACTCCACAGATCAGGTCGAATGTTCTTCCTCAGACACATCTGGATGTTACAATAGAACTCTGCCATGGCAGTTCGAGGCTGGTAAATTTGTTCCCCGTGTTCAACCACATACATGTAGCAGAAAACAACAAGCATGCCTCCAGTGCAGTACTACTGTGATGCACCGCTGGTTTTGTAAACTGTAGACTTCTCTACTGTGAAAACAGACATTTCTTCTCTCACTGGTAGCGGCACATGCACCTCTCATCACCACTGATGACCCGTGGCATGAAGGTTGGCATGTTCTGGGCGCATAATGTGATGTTTTCTCACCTGAAACCATCAATGACACCTATCAGCGGCCACAAAGACAGTGTGTGCAACACAGGTCACACTGTTGATAGCGTGGCATCACCCAACATCCTGAATTATGACAGTTACTGCTCACGCTTGTTGCACATGCATTACAATGACGTTTTTGATCAACCCTTGTATGTAGACTGAACCAAGCATTAGAGGCTGTATTTTGTATGTAAACTGTGGGTTTGAGAATAAGTCAGTTTCATTTCCAGCACTTTGACTGATCTTTTGCATGTGGATCAAACAATGCTAGACCCTAATAGTTACAGCAGTGCCTCTGGACCCCCATCTTAAAGACAGGCACAACCATCCCAGTCTGCCATTCCACAGTCATCCACCTCCATGCAACATTAAGGACAAGCCACACAATACACCTAGAGCCTTCAGAATCTCAGGGTAAATCTCCTCTACCCCAGGTGACTTGACCTGCAAAACTTTTTAACTACCTCAGTGATCTTTGCTAGAAAAATGGCGAAGGCTTCCCCTGAGCCCTGCAGCTTTACCTCCTCTACGAAGGATCTGTCAGTCGGATTGAAGAGTTCCTCAGAGTGTTCCTCCCACTGCCTAACAATGTCCTCTTCCAGCATTCACTTCAGCAGTATTCTCTGGTTTTCCAAAGTATTTTTAATTTGTGTAAAAAAAAAAATTTTGTTTATAAACAGTTCATAATAGCACAGTAACCTATTATATGATAAGCTGTCACGCATAGGGTCGAACATAAAACATGTGATGCTTGGTTGCCATAACAAATGAACTGTGACCTTAAGGTACTGTACTGTGTGTTAATCAATTTAAACATTTCATTCATAGTACCTAAACTCCATGCTACTATCCGTTACCGTTACCACTGACAGAAAGCACACACGCTCACGTACACATTAACTCACACTCATGAATCTCTCACAGACTTAGGTCTGGATGGCTCATTGACTTGCCATTAAAAGAAAGAGCCTTCATTAGTTAGGATGTCCCTCCTAAAAGGATACCAACTGTGCATATCAGTGTGGAAGTGTGTGCATGTGTGTATCAGAGGGTTGTTGTCTGAGACATATGCATCTAACCATTCAGTCGGTCTCCAGCACAACGCGTACGCACAAAGCCGTATTCATTAGCGGGAGGGGTGCCATTCCCTGCCACTTGGAAACTCAGCGGAGCGTTCATGGCTGTGGCTGAATGTTGAAAGTAAAAACAGATTGGGAGAGGTTCAGACGAATGAAATGGAAGAATGCAAGCGGAACATTCAAGAGCATTCCAGTACAGACTGTTAGGAGGAGACAATCAGCTCCGGTCAGGGACAAACAGGATCAGAAATGAGTTCAGGCAGCAAGCTCACACATTTTACAGGCTAGAAATTTTACGACAAGAAGGACGAATAATGACAGAAATTATGCTCAGTGGCCTGGGCAGAATATAATGGTAAGTAGTCTTGTATGTCAAGGAGTGATTCTCTCGCTAACCGGTTTTTGCTCCCAAATTCGATGTCATCACTCACCAGTTTAATATGTATTGCCTTGTACTGTAGCTCCAATATATATTCAGAATAGTCTCAACCATTTGCCATGATAAAAAATAATTAAATAAAATAAAAAATCATCAAATACCACTGGTATGACAGCAACTGACAAAAAGGTTGTATCAGTCCCGTTAACTGGAAATTAGTCAAATTAAAAAATATATTGACAGCAATAGCTCATGTCATGTTGTATAACTCTGTTATTAAAAACTAATCAGTGTTACAAGTTTCCAACTTTTAAAACCTTTCATATCAACATCCAAAAGAAACTTTCACACAAATCTGACTTGGCAACTTATAATACAGGATGACTTAAAAGTTAAATCAGACTACTTAAGAAAAAAAAAAGAAAAAAGAAAAGTTGATCGTCTGACAATAACTACTTAAAGTAAATTTTGTTTTGGAAAGGCTTCACAAAAAACTGTCTTACCTGCTGAATGCTTTTAATGTGGCACAGGGGCAGTAGAAAATGTCCTTTTACGTTAATAGTAAGGTAATGTAGATGTCTCTACATAAAATGTAAATGCACAGTATCTTTAACTTGACAAAGACTTATTCTACAATAATCTAACCATGTAATTCTGTGTGATGATGTAAGTAATATTTATTAGTTAGACTGGATAAGTAATACAGATATGCTTAATTCAGTTATTTCTAGTGAAAAAGAACATGTTATATATCGACTATTAGCATTTCAGATATCCGTGTCATAATTTTTTCTCAGATTAATGACATCAGTTTTCCCATTTATGTGTATTAGTTTACTATAATTCAGCTACAGAAATCTATAGTTTGATAAATATAGGCAAAGATATATCCAAGATATCTGTGTATTGGCCTTTTAAGACATCCCCACTTAAGTTTGAACCAGTCAAAACGACACTGTAAAATCCTTGGACTGGAATTCTTCCTGGTCAAAATATTATTTTAGACATCTTGAGTTGGGATTTCCTACAGTCTGACCTATTTTAACTTAAAATGATGAGTTGAATGAATGAACAGCTAACAGTTCACTCAACCTATTAGTTTATAAGAAAGAGAATCAGCATATAAGCAGAATTCCTAGGATGCATGTTTTAGAGCTAAACCTTCTCACAAACCCCTTTTTATACAGTTTGAAAAAAAAAAGACAAAGAAAAATATACTGTGTGTCTTTGTTAAATTAAGTTATGTTTCTTTTCATAATACTGAAGACAATTCTCACCATGGCAAAGGTTAGTATTAAATTCAGTCCCTACACCTTATACGTAAGACTATCCATCCATCTATACACCGCTATATCCTCACTAGGGGGGCTGGAGCCTATCCAAGCTGACTTAGGGCGAAGGCAGGGGACACCCTGGACAGGTCACTAGTCTATCACAGGGCTACACTTAGAGACAGACAACCAAGCACACTCACATTCACACCTATAGATAATTTAGAACCACCAATTAACCTCAACATGCTTTTGGACCTTATGGGAGGAAGTTGGAGAACCCAGAGAGAACCCACACTGCACAGGGACAACATGAAAACTCAATGCAGAAAGATCCCGGGTGTCCTTATACTTAAGACTAAGAACTATAATTTAACTCACTGTATCTAGAAGCAGGTTCACAGATTGTCTTTGTACAGACTCTAGTCAAAGAAAAAATGGCTTCAGCAGCTGCACCTGTTAGTTCTTAATGTGAAATGAAAAAGAAACTCTTTGTAACTTATAAAAAGGTAAAAGAAAACCAAGTCTATCTGTAACTGGTGTCTATGTGACTAGTTTATTCATCTTAATATCTATAGTTTACTGAACTTCTCTCAATACAGAATACAGAAATCTTTTAATGCCAAGTGAGTTCGCACACTCAAGGAATATGACATGGTGAATAAAACTGTGGTACTCAACAACAAGAAGACAGACAATAAATACAGAAATCTAAATCTAAAAAAAATCTAAATAAAATATTATATGTAAAAGAAAAGTATGAAAGTACTATGTAAATAAAAAGTACTGTGTAAAAGAGACATACATTTGCCTAAACCAGAGTAATAAATTAGAGAACAGTTTAAGCTACAATATTGCACATGGATTAGAAGTGCACACGAAATTGAAAATTGCACACGTAAAGATATTGCACGAAGTAGTGTAACAGGAGTCTTTAATAATTTAGTGACTGATTGTTCATGAGGGATATGGCCTGAGGGAGGAAGCTGCTCCGGTGCCGGGATGTTTAGAAACGTGAAGCGCCAACTGGAGGGTAGCAGGTCGAAGAGGTGATGGGAGGTGTCAGTGAGGATTTTTCCTGCCCTTATCCTCACTCTGGAGGAGTACAGGCCCTGGAGGGAGGGCAGGGGAGGCACCGATGATCCTCTCAGCAGTTCTGACTGTCCATTGCAGTCTCCTCATGTCTGATTTGGTAGCAGATTTGGTTGAACTTCCTCAGCTGCTGGGAGAAGTACAGTCTCTGCTGAGCCTTTTTCACCACAGAGTCTATGTTGGTCTCCCATCTCAGGTCCTGGGAGATGGTAGTGCCCAGAAACCTTAAGGACTCCACAGCAACCACAGCGCTGTTCAGGATGGTTCCTCCTAAAGTCCACTTCCATTTCCACTGTTTTGAGCATGTTGAGCTCCCAGTTGTTGTGACTGCACCAGAGAGCCAGCTGCTCGACCTCCTGTCTGTAGGCACACTCATCACTGTCCTGGATAAGCCCAACAAGAGTGGTATCATCTGCAAAATTCAGGAGCTTTCCAGATTGGTGTGAGGAAGTGCAGTCGCTGGTGTACAGGAAGAAGAGCAGTGGGGAAGGAAATCCCTGGGGGCCGCCAGTGCTGGATGTGGAGCTGCCCACCCTCACCAGCTGCTGCTGTCCGTCTGTCAGAAAGCTGGAGATCCACTGAAAGGTGGGGGAGTGGGACAGACAGCTGGGTGAGTTTGGGCAGGAGGAGGTCTGGGATGATTGTGTTGAACACCGAACTAAAGTCCACAAATAGATTCTTTGCGTAGGTCCCTGGTCTGTCAAGGTGTTACAGTATGTGATTCAGCCCCATGTTGACTACATCATCCACAGACCTGTTTGCTCAGTAGCCAAAATGCAGGAGGTCCAGCAGGGGTCCAGTAATGTCCTTCAGATGGGCCAACACTAGTCTCTCAAAAGACTTCATAACCACAGATGTCAGGGCGACGAGTCTGTAGTCGTTCAGTCCTGTGATCTTGGGTTTCTTGGAGACTGGGATGATGGCGGAGCATTTGAAGCAGGAAGGAACTTCGCACTGCTCCATGGATCTGTTGAAGATCTGTGTGAAGACAGGTGACAGTTGATCTGCACGGCTTTCCTGATCTTTTGTTTCTTGAAGAGCTGACAGACATCTTCTTGACACATCCTGATTGCTGGTTGAGTGTCGGGAGGGAGGAGGGGCAGGGCTGCAGGAGATGTTGATGGCTGTGTAGGGAGATGCTCGGTGCCAATGTGGGGTGTCAAGTCCTTTTCGAACCTGCAGTTGAACTGGTTCAGGTCGTCAGCCAGGTGTTGGCTCCCAACAGAGGTGTGGGGTGGTGACTTGTAGTTGGTGATGTTCTTCCGGCCTTTACACACTGGGGGCGTTTGCTAAAAGACAGCTGTTCAGCTTCTCAAAGTAGCTCCTTTTAGCTGCTCTTATCTCCTTTGTCAGTATGTTTCAGTGCCTGGTTGAACAACACTTTGCCCCCACTCCTGTAGGCCTCTTCTTAGCCTGACGGAGCTGTCTCAGTTTTGCAGTGAACCATGGTTTTTCATTATTAAAGCTTAAATGAGTTCTGGTGGGAACACACAAGTCCTCACAGAAGCTGATGTATGATGTCAAAAGGTTCATCAGCTCATCCAGGTTGTTAGTAGCACCTTTGAAGACACTCCAATCTGTGCAGTCAACGCAGGCTTGCAGGTCCAGTTCTGCTACTTTTGTCCATCTCTTCACTCTTTTCGCCACAGGCTTGACAGTTTTCAGTTTCTGCCTGTAGGCAGGGACGAGATGGACGAGGCAGTGATCAGAGTCCTACAGCTGCTCTGGGAACTGAACGACAGGCATCCTTACTGGTGGTGTAGCAGTGGTCCAGTGTGACATTGTCTCTGGTGGGGCATGAAATGTGTTGTTTATATTTTGGCAGTTCACAGGGTAATTTTGCTCTATTAAAATCCCTAAGGATAATAGTAAGCAAGTCCGAGTGCTGCTGCTGCTCTGTGTCAGTGGCCTGTTTAGCCAGGAGTTGCAGCACTTCGCTCACACAGGCGTCAGTAAGGATGTAAACACCGACCAGAACGAACAAGGAAAACTCCTGATAGAAAGATTTGCAGTTTATGAAGAGTGCTTCCAAGTCAGGACAGTACAGCATCTTCAGAGTTCTTACATCTCTTCACCAACCTTCATTCACGTAGAGACACAATCCGCCACCTCTCGTTTTTGGCTTCTGTGCCGCAGTCTGCTCTGAACAGCTGGAAACCCGGCAGGTGTAGCGCACTGTCCGGAATTGACCTAAAGTGCAGTTAATTCACATTTTTAAAATCACCAGGAGAAGTTGCATTTCTAAGCTGAATGAACTTGAAATTTGCTGGACCAACGGGAAGCCGAACATGAGCCACATCGTGCATAGCAATTCGGACTGGTCCTATTGATGTTTGAGATATTTACAGCGGGCTGCAAGGTGGCGCAGTTGGTAGCACTGTTGCCTCGCAGCAAGAAGGTTGCCGGTTCGCGTGGAGTCTCCATGTTCTCCCCGTGCAGCGTGGGTTCTCTCCGGGTTCTCCGGCTTCCTCCCACACAGTCCAGAAACATGCTGAGGTTAACTGGTGATTCTAAATTGTCCGTAGGTGTGAATGTGAGTGTGCTTGGTTGTCTGTCTCTAAGTGTAGCCCTGCGATAGACTGGCAACCTGTCCAGGGTGTCCCCTGCCTTCGCCCCAAGTCGGCTGGGTTAGGCTCCAGCCCCCCCGCGACCCTAGTGAGAATTAAGCGGTGTATAGATAATGGATGGATGGATATTTACAGCTATTGTTTGGACAGGTCAAAACTGAATTACACTTTTGACTAAGTATCATTTTGACCAGTCAGAATGACGTCCTAGCTATCTGGAACAAGAATTCAGACGAGTCACCATGTAATTAAGGCGAGTCAAAATGACGTTATTTGTAATGTTAATTCTGGATAATTACAACTACTACCATCCATCACATGCAACATTATTATGTGGTGTTGTGCTTAGCACCTGGTTACACCTGTTTTGCTTTTTTAAAATCCATGTACAGTACTTATAATCCTGTTGAATGTTCTTTGTTGGTGATAAATGTGTTCCATTTTATTTGAAACACCTGAAATGGTGGGCAGGACATGAGCAAAAAACCGAACAGCTGCATATTTAAACAGTGCAGAAATATGCCAGAGGAAGAGTACCAAAGCTCAGGATTAGTCAAGAGGACGATATTTTCACTGCGCCAGAAGCACTGAATCATGCCTGTTAAACAATAAGTGAATCATGGCAGCGGCAGATGTTACAGCACGAGTTGTCCAGAAGCAGCATGTGCCATCAATGTGGATGATGATCTGGTTACATTAAATATGACAGATGCATATAGTGATGACAATTATGTTGCACAGACACCTGCGCTGTGTTTATGCTTTACGTGAGTCAGTTAAGATGTGCTTTCAGGTTAGTGCACTCTTACCGATTTGATTCTTGTGACAATATCACACCAGCATTAAATTAGTACTGGCTGGAGGAACGGTAATTCCTCTCAGGCAGCCACTTCTGTACTGATGTCGTGTAGAAAGGAGCTACACAGGCAATTCCTCCCGACTGCTATGCTGTTAGAATGGGTGGATGTATTTCTGATCACAGAATAGCTGGAAAGCAGCAAAGACTTAAAGAGTGTGAAGAGTACTGCGCGACTGTTAGGACATCCAGAGATCTAGAGGCACTGAGAAACATTCATTTTTCAGCTGTTTTGTTGTTGCCCTTTTTTTTTTTTTCTTAAATCCTTCCCCAATCACAGACTCACGACCATATTAACACATAACAAGATGCAGTCAAGTCTCGAGTATACTTGTCCTTAACATATTGCACAATTAGTTTTGAGATAATTAACACAGCAGTTTGACGCTCAGCCACTTGATCATCTAAGTAATGAATTGTAAACAAACAGTAGTTGCACACATTTCTTGTATGTACACACACACACAAACAAAAACACATTATAAATGCATGCCCCTCCTCTACCCCCACACAGAAACACAGGGGGATAAAACTCGACGAACCTTGGAAGTTATGAAAAGTAATAACACCTTGAAAATAAAGGATTGAACTTGAAACTACAAAACAGCAGCTTAATATAACACTTTAATGTAAAAATAAAAGCAAGTCATCTCTTTTTGTAATCTGCCAGCTTTGTTGAGCAACCTTTTTAGCAAACCAGCCTTCTGCAGCTGTTCCTCAAACAGCCGCAACTTGGCTGTGGAAGAGCCGGCATGTTTGATCATCACCTCATAGGCTGGCAGTGCAAACTATTCAGAGCATGAGTTCTTACAACAGACTGACCAGGTGAATCCAGGTGGATCTCTTTTTTTATTTTTTTTTGCTTTTACCTTAAATCCACTTTGATAATCAAGAGGAGATGTGGGCAAAAGTAGGAGAGGCAGGATAAATACGGATTAAGGCTACAAAGACATGGATTGTGCACAAGTCAGTATTAGGGAGACACTTCTAAAAATTTTGCACATCAAGACTAAGTCCCCAGTCTGGGCATTTAACCAGCATTACAGCAGCAGCACGAGCCGCTATATATTGGGGGGAACTTTTCAAATCTGAGTGCAACCTGTGTCTCAGAAAGAAAGTTTAACATTTGCTCAGATGTGTAAATGTATGTGTGTCTATTAACCTTTTACCTCAGTTATTTAACCTAAAATAATCAGTTTTTATGGACAACACAAGTTAGTAATATACAGACTACTTTTTTATGTAAGTAACAGATCAAAAGGATACATATAATGTGAAATGGGCAGAGCATTGTCATCGAACTCTGCAATGCCCTACCACAGAGCTTTTCAGGGTCGTTTTTTTAGAATCGTTTGGAGTTACAGCTTGCAGTTTTAAAGTTTAGATTCAATATTCTGACTGCAGATGCCTGGTTAAAACCACTGTCCATCACCAAACAGATGAAGCTGGTGAAAGCAGTGAAGTATTTAGCAGTTTAAAAGCCAGATATATTTTTCAGCAGTTGGTGGAGGGCTACAAGGAGTCTAAATTATAAACTTACATAAACTCCATCAATGAAAACACAACTCTGAACTGGAAGGGCAATCTGGATCCTTGACAAAATTTAATAGGCCCTTCCTTTGGCCGTGCTCCACCTCTTCGTGAAGTTTATGAAATTTGAAACATACCTCTGCCTTGGTTCTTGCCTTGACAGAGGAATTAATGCTGAAGTTGTTGCATCTGTGCTGGGTGTATAAGCAAGCAAGTCTTTGGTTAATAATAAGTAATATGGTGATATTGTGTTAATGTTGTGTTTACAGCTGTGTTGTCTGAATTTGAAATACAAATCATCTTAACTGACCTTAATGAAAAATGTATGGCTGTTCTGGCCCTGGGGTTTATAAATGTTTCTGATTTGAACAAACCATATTATATAAATAAATATAACTGTATTGGAAGCTTTCAATCCATTTGGAAGTGGTAACTGGCTCGAATCTTGTAGGTTTCAGTGGTGGGGCTCATGTTTTGGTTATGTTAGAAATCAATTGCACCCTTAATAAAAAAACAAATCCGTCCAAACTGTTTCACACACGAAGTCTCCTAAGTATTTTAGATGCTCAAAGAGTTGAGGCAGCACATTTTCTATTTGGAAAAATCAATTGGCTGGTGTTGTTTCAGCATTGAATTAGTTTGTTAATTCTCCATTATTTCCACCTCTTTCATTTTTCATTCCTCACTTCTCTTGTTTGCCAGCTCAATGTGAGCAGTATTCACTTGACTTGTGTTGACATTCCACCACTTGTTCAGCAAATGTATTACTATTAAGACTTTCTCAAACAATTTTTTCTGTTTTTCTGTTCTTTTTTGCCCCCTTAGTTTCTCTTATTTGTTGGCAAATTGCACCCTTTCTCCAACATTTTTAGCTTTAAAAGTGGATGACTAAGAACCTGGAAGGGCCAAAGACTGTTTGTGACGTATGGGCACCAGTCTCTCAATGCACTTCTGACTCAGTGCTCAGTGGGGGTTGATGCCAAAAAAAAAAAAAATTAAGCTCAATTCACACATGACTATTATTACCTAAGGACCTTTTTGATGTAGAAATTTGAATTGTGTCTGTGATTCATGCAGTGCACTCACAGCAGGCACTCTTTCTATATACAATTGAAGTGTGGCATAATACAGAAAGTATCCCCAAGAAATTTGGGTTGAGCTTGTTCAAAGGACATCTTGGTTATCACATGCTGCCATGCATGTCAGCCATCACATTATCATTTGGATTTTCCATGGAGTTGAGTTTGCTCATTCTCCAAATTGGTCTCCATGCTTGAAGGCTCACCCTTGTGAATTTGCTCTTGAAATGCTCTCAGAGCTCTCTTAATTATTTAAACTACCAGTCTCCATAATTCTCAACCCACAAGAAACAGACGAAGAGCAAAACTTTGACATTTCCCGTCTTTCCCGGAATGTGGAAGTATTTGTTTAAGAGCACAGATGACCTATGAAGCAACAGCAGATTCAAAGGGGAATTATTGTGAAAACAAAATTGATCACTTTCCTGCACAATATCACTAAAATGTTAATTAATTCAAAACTGCATTGCTTACAACTAGAAGGTTACACAAGGAGTGCAGATTTAAAGTCAACGTATAGGGAATTCAAGCTTACAGTGCTGTGGTAAAGGATTTGCCCCCTTCCCGATGTCATCTATTTTCACATATGTCTCACACTTAAATGTTCCAAATCATCAAACTAATATTTGTGTTCATTTATTATTAGACAGGGATAACCCTCAAAATGCAGTTTTTAGACAATGACCTATTGAAGATTTATTGAAAAGTAATTGCCCCCCTAAAACTAATAACTGTTTGGGCCACCTCTGGCAGCAACATTTGCCATAGCTTCTGATCAGACTTTAACATCACTGTGGAAGAATTCTGGCTCACTACTCTCAGCAGAATAGCTTTAATTTGGCAACATTAGATGGTTTTCGAGCATGAACTGCCCTTTTAAGGTCTTGCTACAGCATCTCAATTGGATTCAGGTCCAGATTTTGACAAAGCCACCTGAAATCATCATGTGCTGCTTTCTGAGACCTTTCACAATGCCAGAGAGGTTTTATGTAAGTGATGTTTAGATTCAACAAGCCTGACAGTAATCATAAGTGGGTGTGACTGGTGAAATTGAAAGCAATTACCAATTGAATTTGGTAGATTGGTGTCGAAGGGAACAATTACTTCCTCACATGGCACAAGGTGGAGCTGGACAGCATTTTTCCTTCAATAAATGAAATGATCATTTAAAAACTGCACTATGTGTTTTCCTGGGTTATCGTCTTGTTTGAGGCAATTACATGTGGCAAATATGCAAAGAGAAATGTCTGTAGTGGGGATAATGCTTTTTCACAGCACTGGATGTGCAATTAAAAACAAACAGGTTTAGGTAGACTACATCAAAATTGCAACACCTGTGGGCACTTTGAAAGATTAATATCATGGATTTCTACTAGTTTTTTAAATCATTAATCAAAGAAATTAAACCTTTCTTTGTGTATAATGATTATGACATAAATTTTCTGTGCTTCATAAAAGACATTTTGAAGTTTTCTACTTTGGGTCATTGTTGTGCCATTTCCTTAGAGGTTCAGGACTTCATGCTGCGGTGGAAATATTAGCTCACAGTAGGTAAAAATGTGACAGGAGCAAAAACACGCAATGAAACTGCTTAAGGTTCATAGCATTGACCTTCTGAGAATCATAAATGTAACATGATGTGTGTGATGGAATAAGGATTGATTCTACCTTTCTTCAAGATAACTGACCAGATAAATGTCCAGCCAATTACAGAGATATATGAAGATTTAGTGTCCCTCAAACTGTCAATAACTGAACGGTTAAATGTTAATGGCTGTGTAGTAAAGAGGAGTTACAAGACAGTTTTAGAAAAGGCGGAATGTTGTCATTAGCTATTAGCTTACTACCCTGGTGATATTATTTCCTGGTCTGCCAGCTTTTCACCAGCGTGAAAGTTAATGTTGCCTTGCAATGAAACCAGTGACTCTAAAGCTTGTGGAGCACATCGTTATCACCATACATGACATTCAGAAAACCGAGTTCCTCTGTGAGAGCGCCTGTACAGTATGTATGAAGCCAGTTTGACCTTTGTAATTGTGGTGGGGAATCAGATGGATGAGCTGATGAATAATAGATTGAGAGAAAATCGAACATGTGCTATCCATCCTGTTTTCAGGAATTATCTACGACTTTTCACGTGTTTAAGCAAATGCTCACACGTCGAGACACATCTTCAGACCTTAAAGCACACATACTTCTTCAATATTCAGATAAAGAAAATGATGAAGATGGACTCAAAAATGCTAGAGACTGCATCAGTGTTGCACGCCAATGTTGTCTTGCTTTCTATTTTTGCCTGTCCGCTTCTTCTCAGCACATTAGGCCATTTCATTCCCTCTAATATTTCAGTTTGTTTTGTATATTATTATCATCCCCACAAGGAAGATACACCGCTGTGTTGCTTCCTGCTGTGATCCCCAAATGGACTGCGCACGTCATGTCTCTGTAAATTTGTATCAAGAATTCCCACTGCCAACACTTTCCTTCACTCTGTATTAACACGTCCGCAAACAAGGAAGGTATTGTATGTACCTACAGCAAAGTGCATGAGTGTACATAAATATACAGCCCATTGCATGAAATTGTCTGATGCCATCTATTATGGTGCACTCAAAACATGTCTGTGGAAAACAACAATTCATCTACAACATGCACTCTGGATGAACTCGCCTCTAACTTTGAACTCCTTCCTCAACATCTCCTCTTTGAAAACACTAAATGGGCAAATGAAATGACTACAGGGACAAGAACAACCAAGAACTGGCAGAAAAAACAGTGGCACAAAAGAAATATGTTCACATTGGAACACAAAAAAAAATATCTTGCTTTCATCTCATTTTAGATTTAAAAAATTACAGTAACGCTGTGCCTCTAAATAGATGACATCATATCTCATCGCCTTGGTTACTCAGTCATCCTGTTTCCATGGCGTCTCAGGGGGAACCGGTTTCAAAAGCAGATTTGATTGGCCGCTGGGGCTGCTTCCCTCTGTGCTGCTAATTAGCACTCTCATGGCTTCCCTCAGGTCTATAGTGAAGTTGGTGGGACAACAGACATTTATACCGAAATACACAGGCGCGTGGCAAGAAACAAGGCATGCACGCAAAAACACAAACACATAAAAGCGTTCTCGCTCTCATTTAGGGATGTAATCAGGGAAACAACAAAAAAAAAACATGAAGACAGTCAATTCAACTGAGTAGAAGATTAATGTTTTTTAAGGCAAGACAATCCTGGAAAATAAAACAGTCACTCTCTGCACCATAGCTTTGCTCAGTTTTTCACTCTGCAATTTTTGCATCGTTATTTTCTTTATCTTCCGTCTTTTCTCCTCTCCATCCCTTCCTCTTCTCTGCCATACCTGTATTTTTATATCTACCCGAGGACTCCAAATAGGTGAATAGCAGTAACCCACAGAATTTCTCCTAAATTAAATGCAGCCAGTCTTTTCAGAGATATATTTACAGCACACAGGAGACAGAAAAGTCTGCAGTGTGTGTAGGTAACATTAATAAGCCTTGGGAAATAACTGTATGATGCAGCAATGCGTGAATGTTGTAGTGAAGCAAAGGTTTATAATCAATACACAGAATCTGATACTCTGGGATGGAGAAACAGGAAAGGAATAAACATGTGGGGGCAAAAATGTAGAATGAAGTGTTTTTCACTTCAGCTTTATATGAATTTTCATAAAAGCTACTTTAAATGTAAAGTTGGTGAGCTTTAAGCACACGGCGGGGCAGGTTTGTTACTGTTGGCCAGAGCCACACTATATTTTTCTCAGTTTCAAGCCTTTATCCTGAGCTACTGTAACTGGCTGCTACCTATAGCTTAATATTTAACATAGAGACACAACAGAGGTAAATTTGTCATCTGACTGCAAAAACACTGTAAATATATACATCTAAATTTATGAAAACATGTTACAGTAAGACTACACAATTGATCAAAGAATAACCCACTAAACCCAGAGCAGCTTCTGGGTGTTTTTTTTGCTTCGGTCATCAGTTTTACTCACTGTAGGGACATTTTTCACTGCAATATGAACTGCTGCACCTCAGTGGCAACACCTCAACCATGGCTAGAAGTACAGAGAACTCAAAAATAAATTTATTGTACAATATGACACAATTATACTTCCATAAATGGTTTTTAAAAAAAGAGAAAAAAACAAAGTTTTCTTCAATTATTTGTTTTTATAAAAGATGGGGAAAAAATGGAATCAGTATGTACAAGTGTTTTCCAAGTGCCCTGTTACCAGTATTCAGGGTAAAAAACGAGGGCTTAACTTGCAACAGATAGGTAACAGATTAACTTTTACAACCTCTACAATCTAAGCCTTTTTTCAATAATCTGTGCATCAACTCTGGAAAGATACTTTATAATGCTGAATGTATTTTCCAATAGTTTGCTCAACTTGCACCACTAATCAGACAAACAACAAAGACTTTATTGAATAATAATCACAATTCCAAGCTTCAACCATACACGACACATGACACATGTAGGTACCCTCAGAAAACTCAAATTCCAATTATTCTGTTTTTGAGGTCTTGCTAAGATTAATGATTTTGGTAATTTTTTATTTTTTGATTGTTTTTTTTTAGAAAACACCTTTCCAACATGCTGGCTTGTTCAGAGGGTTAGTCATTATCATGATTTTGGCTTCTCCTGATTAACTGAACATGACTGAATGCAACGGTGACTTTAAAATGTATAAAAATGTTTTTATAGACATCGGCCAATGTAGATTTTAAAAAAAAATAACAACTCCTAGTTACAACTTGGTTAAATAGAAGAACACATGACAACACCTTACTTCACTCTTTTTTTGGTCACAGAGTTGTTGCAATGCAATAACTGAGTAGGGAGACTAGAGGCTTCTCTGTGCACAGTCTCCTAGCTAATATTTAACATAGCTGAATGAGAAGTATTTCGGTAAATTTAAGTGTTTATCAATCAGCTGATTTCTAGGCGTTTTGGATACAATGTAACTTATATTTTGTATCTTGGATATATACTGGATTCAGGTGAAGAGGATTTTTATTTTAAGTTGTACTTTGATGCAAAGATTTGCACATTAGCATTAATGTAGCACTGCAAGAAAGTAAAAAGTGAGAAGAAGTGAGCTGTGTACATGTGAAAGTGCAAAAAAAAAAATCAATTAATAATAAAAATAAATAATCATGATCTTAATATTGATCAAAATATTTGTGAATATCATTTTAGCCATAATCATGCAACCCGACATTACAAGTTAATCAAATAAACCTGTGAACACTAATTAAAATCTGAGTCCTCTGTCTTCTAAGCACTCAGTATTTACAGACAGCCCCAGCCTGCAAAATATAAGAGCTTCCCTCTGATAGCTGAGAGCTTCATTAGCATCTATTAGTGTCAGACTTAGCGGTGGATCTCATTTCAGAATGGAACCCTTTCCAGACATTAAAGGCAGGGCTCAATCAAACAAACAAGATCGCTGAAGATTTTTTCCTCTGATGCACTCTCTTGCATCATGCCCTCCTTCAAACCAGTGTTTATAAAGATCATATAAAAATAAACTGCCATTCTCTGAGGGCGAACATGATGAAACAGATCAATGTCAGGTATGATGGAATTCATATTCTGAATCAATAAGTGCTCATACATCAGGGTCCAACAGCTTCTAACACTTGCAACTCTGTATGCCGCGGGTGGTGCAGTCAAGGTCCCAACTTTATTTCTTTTTTTTTTCCCAGAAAGAGAGAAGAGGGCAGGTTAGGTGAAAAGAAAGTGGTGTGAGTAAAAAGTGAAAGTTATAATGTAGTTTAAGACATGAGAGTAGGAGAGAGTTTGAGGGATCACAGACAGAGAAAGTAGAGGGTGGAAAGGGTATTTGTGCATAATTTTGAATGAGTGAAATAATGTTCACAGGTTGTACAAACATATGGACAGGGGGTAGGACGCAGGCGTAACAGACAGGAAGATCCAGGGAGGCAGACGGGCAGATGATAAGAGATATACACCAGGTAAAAGAGATAATAAAGACATGAAGAAAAGTGAGACGGCAAAAAGGATGGAGGCGAGGAGTGGGATGTTTATCCTCCCCATGATCATGTAGCCGTCTGTCTCTCGTTTAGCCCAAGGTTCTGATTAAGTCGTTTGTGTTTAAAGAGGAGGAAGCCTCTAATTCCCCTCCTTTCATCTAATTTAATTATGTGCTGACATTCTCCCTTTCTTCCTTGGAAGGATAAAAGCAGCTTAAGCTTTTATGTGGAGCTTTAATGACAGCAGCGGGGAAACTTTACTCGCTGATTGCTTAGCCTTAAGTGTGTTTAGCCTTAACACAGTGCTGCACTAAACACAGTTGTATACACAACTCTACGACACACACAGTGTATTCCTCACGGTTGTCCCACATAGGGACGTAGAGGCTTGCATACACGCTTTCACAGTGAAACACAAAAAGTCTTTTTATGTTTAACTACAGGTCAGGGAGCTAGAAACTCTGTCTTCTGTTTAGCATTCAGCTGCATTACTACATTTGGGGGCGTTTTTACTTGTGTGTTTTGAAGTTATTGATACCGCCGTACTCAGTGGTTAGCAATGTTGCCTCACAGCAAAGAGATCCTCTCTGTGTGGACTCATGTTTTCCATGTGTCTGGGGTTTCATGTGGGATAAGGCAAAAACCACACTTTCTTAAATGAAATATTAGATAATATTGGCTATAAGGTGATCATCTGCAAATATTTTAGATGCCAAGTACTTTGCGCAAAATAAATAACTGAGCAGTACATTCAGCTGCCTCTCCAGTGACTCTCTTGTTCCACAGACACTCTCCAACTCCACCATTTTTATGGCAGCTGACAACAGTGGTCCGCCATTGCATCATGTGCAGACTTTATGGCCTCTGTTCTGCAGCCTCACTGAGCTTGGCGTAGCAACACTTAAACCAGTTCGCCACTGGACGCAGGTTCTGGTTAAAGTGGCCCTCTAGCTTGAAGTGGATCTCCAACTGCAGCCCAACATGGAGGAGTTGCGAGTCTGTGGACATAAGGTAAGAGATTTAACAGTGGGGAAGCTAAATGGCATAGAGGATAGCGATCTGCCCACTTTTGGAGGATTCTGGGCTCAACAATGTGATGACTGCCAGCCATCAGCCAAACACTATCCCAGTCTACACAGTCGAGATTTCTCATTATGGTTTTCTTGCCCACAAACCCATCTTTAATCCTTTGATATTTATTATCTGCCAGTACCAAGTCTCAATCCAATCCCATTCTCTCAAATAATACACACTTCAAGTACATTTAAGTTATTCACCTGACTCCAATGTACATACTTGCAATGCTTTAAGGAAAAAAAATATATGTCATTTCTGCATCTAAGCTGGTCCTTAACATTAGGTAGGTGGTCATGAACCTTGTGGTTAAAGCTGTAAAGGCTAGGGTGTACTGTGTCTCCACAAGCTGTAACAGTCGGCGAAAACCTGTATTCTCCACATGCACAACACGAAATGTACTGTAGATTAGCTGTAGTACCACTTACTGTTTAATACTGTGGGGATCACCGAGCAACAGGACACCATAACAAAGACTTTTGTTACGCTTAATGGCCCACAAACAGAGCTCTTGTGTTAAACAGTGTTGTCACAATACTAAAATTTTAAACTTTGATTTCGATACGGGGAAAAAAACTTGATACTCGATACCAATTTTGATACCACGGAGAAAAAAAAAATCACCTTTTTATTGAACATTCTTGAGGTAGAATATAACAATTAATACTCCTTTGTCACAATGCTTCTGTAACAGTGCAAACAAAGAATTGTAATTGTGCACTAAATACTGTAACAGAATTGTTTTGGAACACAACTTCACAGAAACTTTCTGCAGAAGATAACTTTTTTTTTTTAAGCGCACACTAGACATGGTCATCGTTGCTGATGAAATAAAGCAGGTGATGTAGGCTGGAGTGGCTTTGCTTGTGGATGGTTGGTCTTCTTCAGCCTCAGTTTGGTACTTGAAGAAAAATAAACTGTGTACAAAATTACAAATCATGATGTCTCGTTAAACTAAAACCTCTGATTCCACCAACAACTTCAGCTTATTCACCTTTTTATCCTGGGTTTAACATGAACTAACGTAGAAAATGTCAGGTGCATTTGTGGTGGAAGTCAACTTTTACATTTAATGGGGGTGAAATTATTTATCAGACCATGTAGTGCAATTTTATGTTTCTCCATGTGTGCTTGATAAAAGCCTCATTGTGATAATAATAATAACACACATTTCAAGTGTACGATAGGGAAAAACACGCTTTGCTAAAAGAGCAGCTATGGACATCATATATATATATATATATATACATAATTTTATTATTTTATTTTTATTTTTTTTTCCAGCTACAGCAGCAAGCCGTTAGCTTTAGCTTAATGCTAGCGGAGATATATATATATATATATATATATTTTTTTTTTTTTTCAACTAAATAAGCACTAATTTGTTGGTGCAACTGAACATATCTTTAGTGGTACACTATTTATATTATTTACAAACCTGTTTCATTTCGTCAAAGTTTGTCTTCCAGATGTCGTGTTACTTGACTTGGTGGCTATTGCCTTGAAGCTCTGCTTGATACGGGCTGGTCAAAGTTCGTCACCTCTCTCAACTCGTTGGTCATGTACCCAGGGTATTTACAGACTGCACTTTTGCCATTTTTATTTTTAACTAAAACAGGCAGTTACGTCACTGTTGCCATTTTCATTAAGCAAAGTTTTTCTGGTCTGGTCGGTAGGGCTGGACCCGAATATTCAATCGTTGTGGTGGTATCCAGATCAATTTTGATATCTGAATATTCACCCCCCACCGCTGCCGCCACCGATCGTAGAAACAGAACTGTGACCATTACTCTAAACTGGCACTAGCAGCCAAATACTGCCTGTGCGTCCCGCCCACTTCCACCCCGTCGGGGCGCTCGATTCGGACCAGCCCTAGTGATTGGACAGCGCTGTTTCCTTCTAAGCTGCGGCTTCTTCTTCTACTGATTTCTGTCAGGCTGCTGTACACAGCAGCACCCTTGGCTCTGGAGGGAACATGAGTGTCGGCGTCACCTGAAGGAGGCCGCGAGAGGCGGAAAAGTATCGACACCACGGGAACTGAATATCACTGCTCGATACCAGCTTTAGCATCGAGGTATCAATATTTTTGATAACCCTAGTGTTAAAGACAAGTCGCAGTTACCTCGGACAGCATTCCCATATCCTTGTGGCATATGTAACAGACACCTTTGCAGCCCATATATGTCCACTGACTAAAACCCCGTTATCAGCACAGGATCAATGTCCTCTGTGCCCAATATCTGTAATGATTTCTATTAATAATGCTGCTGATTACTGATCACAAAAAATATTCAAAAATTTGCCTCCCTAGCATCCTGCCACAACTTTCACTCTCCCTTTACAACACTTGTGTGACAGCAGACATAAACAATAGATTGGACTTAAATATTTGCTCAATAAAGCCGATATCAATCAGTTGAAAAATACTTTGACTGGTCCAGATCAGGACATCTCTACTCCACATCCTTCAAATCTGATACACGAAGGGCACACCATTTCCTGCTTTGGCATTGAACTGACACTGACTGCATGGTGATGCACCATGACAACATGAAGGGAGTGCTGAAATTACATGAAAGGCATGAACAAATGTATACAGCCAACAGGAGACGGTCAGAACAGTTGAGATTTTCACGAGAATACTAGTAAAGCTATTGTTAACTGTATCATCAAGAGTAGGCAGCTACAACTACTCTTACCGACACAGCTTATTGATTTATACTTAGTGTTTATATTGATTTTTTTTGTGATTCTTTCAAAAGGAAAAACTGAAAAAAATAATTAACATTGCTTTATTTTCCTCATATTTACTACATATAAATTTATATTTTTGTGCAGCAAACTATCACAGACTACAACAAAAAAAAAAAAAACAGAAACTACAAATCTATAATATAGACCACAACATGATGACTATGATGATGAAATGTAAAATAAACAATTATTCACAGCAAACTAATCACAAATGTTTTGAACAAATATTAAACATAATGTTGTAGCTGGCTGTGTGGGCTTGAGACTGCCTGCTTACATAACCTTGGACAACAAGAGGTGAACTATGAGCTACGCAATCAAGAACAGAGCTCTTCTCCACTTGTATGTAATGCACTTTCACTGGATGTTCCAATACACTGATTGTGTTTCCACTCTTACACACAAAAACCTTGTCGTACTTGTGGCATAACCATTGTCAGGATCAACTCTCGAGAAGTGTAGCCACACCTTTGCAAGTTTTGTACCTTACGCCTTTGCTGCCATTATGTGTTTTGTCTGTTTTGAAAAGGTACTACGGTACTCGAGATAGCGTCAGCAACAGGCTAAGAGGCACAGCAAACCTAGCCAGGCTCTGTCAGCAAAATAGGTTCCAGCTGCACTGGCACCAACAAGTGAATTATTGGGGCGTTTTCTGGGGAACAGAGAAACTGAGCATGCTTGTGCAAGACTGCGATGTTTATTACAACTTCAGCAGTGTCGGCTACCTTACCTTCCACTCTGTAAATGTGCTTGTTTGTCCCATCTATGCTTTAGGCGGGACATTGCTTGAGACTACAGAGTGACTGCAGGAAGAGAGAGCCTGCTGCATTAAAGTAGCGCATTTATCATACTTAGCAACAGTCCGTCAATAAAAATACCAATCACTGCGAAATGACAAATATCGGCCTTGATTGTCAGACAGACCAATAACAACTCGATCCCCATTATCATTACTATGGCAATTGGAAATTTAGCTCAGTTGCATATTTAGTACCATGGTATACTTGTTCCTACCAAAACAGAAAATGTACATTTCAATTTTCATTAAATGTCTATGACAAAGTTTCCCATCCATAAGAAATTGTTGGAAATCTCATATACTAATACAGGTGGATCTAACTATGCCCCAAAAGTCTCATCAACATTTCAGAGCAAGATAATTAGGACAACCAACAGAGTTACAGACAAATACTAACATAGACAACAGCAAATGTTTGCATTTGTACACAAACGCACATAACCAGGCACAGTGCACATTCTCAAGGAGCTTTGATAATACTCTAGGCATGTGTATGCTTTACAAAAATAATCGTTCCATCCCCATCAAAAAGTAGGTTTAAAGACATTCATCAAACTACTTTAGAGCATCAGCTCAACAACCATCGGAAAGAACTGTACTGTCACAATCAGCTGTACAAACAGCACTACACGGGTGGGGCCCAGCCAAATCAGCAGATATATCTTTAATTAGGATGAAGGGAATGGATATAGCAACACGGACAAACAAACAAGTCATTAATCACCTCATTGGCAGTCTCATACCCACATAGTTCTAAAAGGCAGGCCGGGGTATGTATGTGTGTGTGAACAGACAGCGCACAGTCACAAAGACGAAAAGTGCAATGACAGAGAGAGACCTCGATTAAAACAGTGAAATCACAGACACACTTAAAGAGGCAACAAACAAGAGATGCATAATTATGGAGGACATAAGGCCAAGAATGACAAAGCAGGAGAGAGAGAGTTGGGAACAGACAGTGTGAGAAGTTAAAGGGGTTGAAGTACAAGTGTAAAACAGAGAAATGTAGAAATATAACCGAATGCAGCTTAATGGAAGACGTGAAAAAAAAAGTGAACCCAGTCTGGTAATATGCCGCATGTGTTCATGTGTTATACAGACCAACATTCATCATCATCATGAGGAAGTTAATGAACCCCAGTGGTATAAATGGAATATCAGTATATCAGTCACTCACACATCCCTCAGCTCTTCTCAGTCGATCACACTCGTAATGAAATACACTGGCATGCACAGACAGTGTTGGGAACATAAGTTGAAAAAAATTGCGCAATTACTCATTAAAAATTATTCATTGCAAAAGTAATTACATTATGTTACCAATTACTCATTTAACTAAAAAAATGGGAGGAAAAAAAAGTCACTCTCAAATAAAAGCCTGTTTTAAAGTTCAGGCAATGAGGGGAGGTAAATATTACACAGGCTCCTATACACTACTTTTATCACTTATCCCCTTGCAAAGTATTTTTAATCTACTCCAGAGCCACCTTAAAACAATGCTGCTCATGTGTATGCAGAAGCACTCTTAGTCTGTGGCCCATTGAGGTTTAAAATCACCACTGATCATTGCACACAGCATTACAGTGGTCCATCTGCACAGTCAAACCACATGTTCTTACACTTCTCTCAACAAAACTAAGTGATTTCTGATTAGGACAGAGCAATTAATCGATCCGAAAATCTAAATCGTGATTTGAAGCAAGGCAATGAGCGAATCGCAACTGCTGCAATTTAGGATGTAAGTTATGCCACATGTTGAACACAGGGTTTAAATTTTACAAATTCACGCAGTTCTCCTTGTGTGATAACCACACCCGCACAGAGAACACTGAACTTAGGGGTGTGCGATAAGACCATATTAGATCATGAACGATTTGAACGTGTAGCGGATCTGCCAAAGTGACGCGGTTGTATGGATCGTTTAGGTCACATTCTATAAATTGCAGTTCTATGCTGATGCACCGACACACCAGACGTATTACGTCGTCAACCTGACCGACCAATCATAGAGAATTACTGGCAGTGACGCAATTTCTTACCTGCCTCCTTATGTGTGTGTAGCAGTAGCCGCATGGAGAGCCATGGCTGAAAGCCAAATGGAGGAGTTGATCTTCGAATACCCGCCTCCCACCGCCACCAGTACTGTGACCGCTAACCTAAACACCTAAGCTGGTCTTAGTAGCCAAATGCTGCCTGTGCAGCCCACTTCCAGGCCGTAAGAGCCTGCGCGTGGAATTGTTTTGGCTTTTCCCCAAATGACAAAGCACAAACAAAGGTAGGTTGCAAAGTTTGCACAGAGACGGTTCGCACGTCGGATGGCAACACGACAAACTTGTTCTATCACTTGAAGAGAAAGCATCCTAAACAGTATGCTGAGAGCCAAACAGCAACAGGACCACTGGCAGCACCGCAGCCAGAGGCAGCAGCTGGACCCAAACAGCAGAGATGGCAAAAGTACTCACATTCTTTACTTAAGTAGAATTAGAGATACTTGTGTCAAAATAGACTCTGGTAAAAGCAGAAGTACTGATTCAACTCCTTTACTCAAGTAAAAGTAAACAGGTACAGGTTCAGAAATTTACTTAAGTACAAATAAATGTACATGTAAATGTAAAAATGAATGTTTAGCTTTGCTGATATGCGATGCCTCTTTTGATAACTTTGCAAAACGAAAAAAGTTTTAAGCACATAAAATAGGATTGTTTTCATCCTTTAAGAACCTGCACAGTGCTGGTACAGAGAAAAAAAATGTCACTGGACAGTTTTCCATTTCAGCAACATTATGAACATTAAACATTATAATCAACATGGAAACACTCGTCTCTTTATAACTACCAAAATCTTTTATTGAGCCTCAGTAGAAGCTGCTTCTCAAAGTTTGCTGAATGAAGTTGTGCCCTTTTGGGTCTGAAAATCAGTCCTGCAGTGCTAAAGAGCCTCTCGCAGCCAGCTGAGACAGGCAGGGGTGTGTGGAGCTTCAGTGACAAATTGCACACTGCTGGCAAAGATAAAGACGTTTGTTGTTGCGTCTTTTATGTCGTGTCGTCATCCGCAAAGGTTGAAACAAGTAACAAGCCAGTTTTGAGAATGTAAGGAGTAGAAAGTACAGATATTTGTGTTCAAATGTAGGGAGTAAAAGTAAAAACTTGTCAGAAAAATTCATACTCAAGTAAAGTACAGATACCTGCAAAATCGACTTAAGTATAGTAACAAAGTATTTGTACTTTGTTACTTCCCACCTCTGCCAAACAAACAGCATTAACACAGGCATTTACTAAAGACACGCCGTATGAGAAGACAGTGGAAAGAGGTAGCGGAAGCAGTTACCTTTCATCTTGCAAAAGATATGGTTCCGTTCAAGACAGTAGAAACCACGAGGTTCAAATGCCTGTTCAAAGTAGTTGACCTGCAGTACAAGCTGCCCAGCCGAAAATACCTCTCCAACACTGCCATTCTACATCTCTACTCTGAATGCTGAGAAAAGATTGAACGCAGAGTTCAGATCGTCCAGTTTTTCGCAACGAGTGATCTGTGGTCCAGCCGCACTTAGTCTCAAAAATACATGTAAGATCGCGATAAAATCAAAATCGTGATTTTAGAATTAAAAAAATCGTGATATATTTTTGCCATATCGCCCACCCCTAACTGAACTGTAGGAAAATGCATATTGCAAATCAAAACACAATCCGTGCATGAATGAAGATTTGCCATCAAATCTTTCTTCTAAGTCCTTCAGTCCTATTCCTGATTACCAGTTCAAAAAGTTTACAAAACCAGCTAAGACAACACATTGTCCCATTTGGAGAAGATTAACATTACAGATGATAGAGAATAAAATGTTCACTGTGCTCCACAGTAATTTAACTCATTGTGAAATTACAGGATTTGGGCTGCAATGTGAAATTCTGCAGGACCAAGCCAAAGGTGAAATCCAAAAAGGAAAAGATGTGGGACAAATAAAGTAAAAACAAGTAAAATCATACTCCATCTCTGAGTCATAATTTAGTCAGATGATTAAAAAACAGGCATGAAATACATGATTATCACTGAGTGTGACAGACCATTCCCAAGGATATCATTAGCTCTTGATGGTAACTGCATATAAAAAATAATAAATCGGCAAAAGATGCTTCAGGAGTTTCTCTGAGAATAATGACACTTGTATGTCTAGCACAAAATTAGCCCGGCATAAGTTTTGTTAAATTCATCAATCCATCCATTATCTATACACCGCTTAATCCTCACTAGGGTCGCGGGGGGGGGGCATCCTGGACAGGTCGCCAGTCTATCACAGGGCTGCACTTAGAGACAGACAACCAAGCACACTCACATTCACACCTGCGGACAATTTAGAATCACCAAATAACCTTGACATGTTAAGGCGCAATAATTCATAACGTGTGCATTTTTTATATGTTATTATACCAATCATTTCATTCTAGTAATTGTGTTCACTTTTTTTGCTAACTTGCAGTGCTCTGCTTGTTTCCTGCTCTCACACAGCATTACCACATCTCACTTGGCATGCCAATTGAGAACACTGCTGATGCTGATATCACGCATTGGCAAAATCATGTGGGGGTCATCAGGTCAGTGCTGGTGTGGAGAAAGGTCAGGAGGTTTTTTTTTTCATTTGGGAGGGATAGGACGGATCTCCCCGGTAATTATGAATGCGCTGTTGACCAATCGGTAATAAACCCACCACTATTCCTTGCTGCTCGCTCTGCATGCATTGTCTGCGCATTTTCTCAGCCTTTTTGTCCAATTCTCCTGTGAGAGCAGAGCTGGAGCGGGCAGCTTATTATGTAGTTGTTTTTCCTGTCTCATTTGTTATTCACAAGACCACGGTGTGACACAGAACAGATGCCCACCGGTTGCATTTATTACTGTGGCACCAAAAGGCGCAGTGAAACAAGATAGGCACACCAGTGCAACCAGTGTACAAACCAGTGTACAAAGTTAGACTGGAGCCCTATCAAATTTACAAACCAAAACCTCACTTGGTGTATTCTGAAGATACAAAAATGCCATCCTCAAAAGTGCACATTTTTATGACTAAGCCAAAGATGGGAGGAATACACAAGCACACGCACACACTGTAGAGAGAGAAACTACAAGTCTAATGGGGCCTGAACAAGAATGCCTAACGAGGAGCTCTAACAGGTGTTTCTCATTAAAGCCACAAGAAACGAATCCAGTGCAAGAGAGAAAGCGAGGGAGAAAGTGTGTGAAGAGTGCAGAGGAGAGAAGCAAACGATGAGCTGATATATTCCCGTGTTATTCATTAGTGTCTTACAGGCTGCTGATATTAATGATTCACTGTCCATAAGATTCCCCCATCCCCACTACGTAGATATACACATATAAAAACAAGCTCAGGCTCACAAACACACTATCTCCAACTATTTCTCTCTCCTCTGCCCTCTGGCCTGTTGCACTCTTACAGCTGGAAAACATATCTGTCTTGAAGTCTGTGCTCTTTGTTTTCATAGAATTTTGCCGTATATCCCTGGTTTTTGATTTGTTTGGGTTTTTTTGTCTAATTTTTGCTGCTTTGTTTCTTTAATGCAACCCTTTCTACATCAACCCTGCTGCTTCGCTCTTGCTTAATGTTATTCCTGCCATCTGTGTGTGACTGAGTGCACCTCTGGTTATCCGCGGGAGGAGTGGGCCAAAACCGAAATGGACTGTAATTGATCAAAAACTGCAACCAACAGGTTACCAGAATCATGTTGTCAAAGAGAAGCTGTGACACACCCACTCACACACTTTTATTTCCCACATGAACCATCAATCACAGAGGGAACTGCTCTGATTAACCCTAAACTAGTCTTCTTTTCCCCACCAAACCTCCACACCTCACCTGTAACATCCATCCACCACCAGTTATACTTCGCTGCACATGGATGCCTTCGCTCCAGTAACCATTAAACTGGACTGCGCCAAAAATCCACGTGCAACAAGGATGAGGAGGGAACGGAGGAGGAAGAGGAGGTGGGGGGTGGGGGCTCTCATTAAGCACTTTGAGACCCGACAGAATCAATTACAGTGATGTATCGATTTGTCAGCGGGTCTCGGTGGCTCAACCAGTGCACGGGGAGACTGCCGCCGAACTGGAGGGAAAGGGGGACAAATGGAGGGATTAAAAGAGAAAGGAATGGGGAGGTGGGAACACAAAATGGAAGCGAAGGAGGAAGACATGAGGATTGGAGAAACGAGAAAGGAACAGGAGAGATGGGGAAACCGCAGAGATAGGTGTGAAGGAGAAAGCAAGGGAGGACGATAGCGGAGAAATGGTTCTAACAGGAGTGGCGGAATAAGTGTAAGAAGGCGAGATGGAGAATAGAGAAAGAGGGAGGGACAGAAATGTAGACCTGTAACAGGAGGGAGGGAAAGAAGAGTGGAAAATACATTTCGTTATCAAAGTGAATAGCGTTCTCCCGCCTAGCGCCGCCCCGTCTCTTTCATGTCCTCTGCTGACCTTTCTTTAATTTCTACCCTCTACCTCTTCAACCTCTCTGTTCTTTAGACTTCCTCACTTCATCTCCCTCTCTCCTCCCCTCCATTATAACTTCCTCCGCCTGAACCTTGTGTCCAGGGCATACTGTACTTCCATCTCCAGTGTATGGGGTCATTTAAGTATAGATGAGGCTATAACCTTGAAAGTTATACTGAGCCACAACTAAGTTAAAGCTGGGTAGGCTGCAACATGTTACGACACCGCAGGGACGTGGTCAGGGGGAAATAATAAGGCTGTCCAAGAGAAATGGATTTCTGTTGAGCGAAATACAGAACCCTAGTGTCTGTCTATCCTCTAAGATGACGGAGCTGATGCTTTTGGAGTATTTTACGAGCATGTATGTGGTGTTCATATGTGCACAAACAAGACTTCCTATTATTATCCATAGCTTTTTTCCAGCAACGTTATCCCACACCTGTGTTACACTTTGCCGCTACATCTATTCACAACCTGGGAATAATAAGCTAGACACATACAGCAGGCAGCACAAACTAAGAAGCTATGAAGCTTTTTTATGTTTCACAATGACAGACAACACATCTTCTCTTTCTGCTGTAATGAGGCAGCAGGGCTCCAACAGACAACATGGGACATGATTAGATGGCACATTCGTGGCGAATATGCTTTCGACCTGACAACCACAGAAGGAAAGAAGCCACTCATTCACACGGCGGTGATGGAGATAGCAGACTTAAAGAGATGTGCAAGCAAAAGGTAAATAGACTGACGGTATACCTTTCAGTCCTGGTGCGTTGTCAGGGTCAAGGTTGGCCATGTTGAAGTAGATCATTCCTTGTATTTATGCACAAACATGCACAGACAGAATACTACAGAACTGGGAGATATAGTGATGCAGTCTTACTAAAGTCATACTGGAGGTTTATGTTACTCTATATGTGATCCATCTGCACAAAATCGTCGCATTGCACCTGACGGTACTTGACAGTGATATGGAGTATAATATTATTACACTCTGTACTATTATCTGTACTACTATATGTTACCTACATGTAAAAAACACCTAATATAATTTTGGGTAATAAACCCAAAATCAATATTTTATCACGTGTTAACATAATTCTGGCTGTATCTCGGATATAGTCCAAGGCACAATGCGACTGATTTCATGCAGATGGGTCACATATGGCAACTTTCATGCTGCTAATGGCAATGTATAAGAGAAGACTCCTTCTCGACAAGGACGAGTTGGCAAAAGAAATGGCTGTCACTGTCTTCTTCAAATTTTACCAGTCAGTGTTGAAACGTGCCCTAAAAGATTTTCTACAGGGGTGGTTCTTTGGGTTGGACCACACACAAAGTTTTGGAAAATGGTCAACAAGTTCCTGCAGTTGAAAACAGTTTACTGATTTTATAATATCATACATTATCCTGAATGTCCAACAGATTTGAGTGTTTCATCATCATTTTTATATGCTGTTGGATCTGTTTAAGTCCAACTGAATATAACAGATTTCTCCTCTTTCTGGCACAGAACTTTACCAAAAATCATGTCTTGTGCTCGTGTTTGACAAATTCTATAGTTTGCCTCCCTCATGTATGTTAATGAGGTGGACAAAATATTAGCAATACTTTAATGTCAAGCAGTCTAGTGCACCACCAGCACTGAGTATGACCCTAATAATAAACAGTGTGGCTCTCAATATATAGGTTGCCTCCAGACAATGAATCAAATCTGGCACAGAATTACCATTGTTCACTAAAAACCCACAGCATGACACAGTGAACAAAAATATGACAGCGGTATGCAATATTTTAATAAATTCTGTCCATTCGTTTAGATGTAGGTGAATGAGTATTTGTTGCTCCAACATATGGCATCTCTACAACAGATTGAATGTCAATAAACAACCAAGTACGCAATATATTGGAAATGACAATGGGCAGATTGGAAGTGTGGTCATAGACTATAAATCACCAGTGAGTGGTCACACTCATTGTGTGTCTACTATTTGCACTGCATAGAGTTAATGAGGTTGTCGATTGTGGCTGGTGGAATGTTGTCCCACTCTTCCCGAAGGGCTTGGCAAAGCTAGTGGACATTTTTGGTGACAGGACCATTGTTGGACACGTCCATCCAGAGTATCATGTGGCAGATTGTCTGTCACACCATGCTGTCTGAAAACGATTTCTTAGACGACAGATGGTGGGAGTTTAGGACATTCGAGTGTCTGGCTATGTCCCTAACTGACATGCCAGCATGTAGCATGTCAATAGCTCATTCTTGTCTTCTCTTGTCATTGTGGCAATGAAGTTTTTGTGTACTGGTCAAGCAATCTGAACATTGTCCTTAAAAGATCCCATATTGTACCCCTTTTCAGTAAATTAATGAATGGCTCATATGTCGCCAGAATCCGTTTTTCAATTTTTCCTTTCAAAATACCACAAGGAGGGATAATTTCCCCATAACTGTATAACACCTGTCTTAAGGTCCTGTTCTAAATGGACTGTTTCTGTAGTTTTAAAATAAAGATGAGTTGCTAGTCTCTGATGATGAAAAATTTTCCTGTACTAAAAATTGTAAGTTTTTCTTAATTTGTATTTTAGAGTATTTTGAAACTGCAGAACTCTGTTCTACTTGGATTAGGCTATCTAGCAATATTTTCAAAGTTGTCAAACAACTTATAATATCTGCTAAATGAATGATGAAAGTTCAGTGAAAATACTTTTTTTTTTCTATTCCAATGATCAGGTATTTCATCCTATCAAGTATTTAACATGTTTGTTGTCATTCTGACATGCACCTCCATATGATTTTGACAATGTCCCTAACTTACTTCTGCTTTGTCTTTTTTTTGTTTGTGTGTGCGCACAGAAGGGACTTTTCATGATGCCTTTACGTTTTTCCCGTATTTTAACTCAATGATAATCACAGAATATTGGCTCTAACTTGTCCTGTATTGCAGATTCTAAATCAATGGCACAGTGAAAAATAACAGCAAATATTTCAGGCTCCTATACTAATACTGAGATACTGAGATATTGTCACTCAATAATATATTGACGTATTTTTATTCAATAGTGTAGCCTAAAATTGCAAGGTGCAAAAAAAATGTGCAGAAAGGGTCGACAGGTAATTTTTAAAATACTTTTATCTTGGAAACTACTTGATATATCCATCTAGAATTTCACAGACAACATTTTAAATATCCATGGTTTATGATTCGATAAAGTTTCAAGTAAATCAGAGATGCAGAAGGCTTCTGATTATTTGAGATGGAATGACCCTAATAGCAATGTCACCCACATTCGCTGCACTGACATTAAATATTTTCCTGGTGTTGTGGTGACATTGCAATCAACAATAAAAGTAATCCACCAGACCTTCAACGCCTCAGATTCTGAGAGTGCATGAAGGCTCTCGTGTTCACTCCTGCAGCCAACAACAGAACACTTAGTGCACTTTGAGGCACTTTAGAAGTAGCAGAAGCAGGTCTAGAAAATAAACACTGGGCTTGGGTGAGTGAGGCAGCTGCTCAGTTCAAACAGGAAGACTATTGGTTGCTGAGATGGAAAATTGCAGCTCAGTTAAATTTGTACTGGTTGTAAAGCTGGGATGCTAGTTACTAGCACCAATACTGTCTTGTTGTCAGAGGGCTTGAGGGATGACAGATGGAAATGATATCATATCCCCGCAACTTTTTCACTTTACAAGATGGCAACAACAACAAAAACACAATAAAAACTTATTTTCAGCATATATGTCCTTGAAAGCCACACCTGGCTAGAGAGTGTCAATTAACACAATGGTTAACAGCTTGTCACCAGCTGAGCTGCTCAGAAAGTTTTAGATTTAAACCCCTTTCCGTGCATGACAACAGGCATGAGATTTTTTGCGTTTTGTTCACTAAGTCAGAAAATGCATGCGGAGTTTCTGTTTTTGTTCAGTAACTTTTTTATCAACATGAACTGGTCTTGTCCGTTTATGCAGCTAGCTAAACAAGTGACCAAACACACCCAGCAGAGAAAACGCGCGCTGCTAACGTCAGTTCTAAGCTAGTTGGTTAATTAGCAGCTAACCTGCAGCACATTCAGCGGTAGGTACACTTACCTGTTGGTGTCACCTTGCTGCGGGGTACATGCCTCTGCTGTCTTCACATTCCTCTGTATGCAACGGAGTCCCGGCCGTCCATAACATGTTTGCAAAAGGAATTAGTTTATCCAATATCCACTGAGTTGAGAGTTCAACCTCGGGAGCTCAGCTTCTGTGCTGCTGTCAATCACTTTCGGACACGCGCACATAGGTCACGCCCCTCTATCCGGTGTGTATAAAAGTCAATTAAAGCGCAGTTTACATACAGCTGCTTTCATTTGTGTCAGCCAGTAAGAAACCGTCTCTGTTGCTTTGCATTATTTTACCTGCACTGAGCACTTAAGTGTTACTAATTCAGGTAAAACACAGACTGAAATATCGTAAAAGGATTAATTAGGTTCATATAATGCAGTTTTCCACAAGTGACTGCAGTGACTAAATTGTGAGTGAAATGTTGTTATTGCATCAAAAGGACTTGATTTCATTCAGGAGGTTTAGAGTTTAAAGATTGCAGTCTTTAGGATAAAGTGCAGAATTGATCATTTCCGTACCCATAACTCAGAATTATTAGAGTCATGTTTCCAAATATAAACAAGAATATTAGATGTACCAAATACAGACACAATATTGTAGTATTGCCTTGATTATGCGATACACCGCAAATGCTTCTTTAGTCACAAATATTCAGTTACAAGAAATTATGAAATTACCAAAAGCATATTTTTGCCTTTGCTATGGACATAAAGTTAGGTGGTTTTGCACATTTGACTGTTTATGTAGATGAATGTAAACTGGACGAGACAGATTTAACAATCAGTTTTTGATATTCAATGACTTTCTGGCACCAGTTAAGTGGAAAGGTTTTTTTGTATTTTCCCAAATAATCTTCTCATACTTTTAATAATCAAAAGTTCTGCATTCAAGCCAAACTTTTGAACAGTTGTGTCTTTAAATTCATGTCTGAAATGAACTATTAGCAGCTGGAAGGCAGAGGTCAATCCATGTTCAAACCTTTAAATATGTCATGAGCTCTGGGTAGTGAGTGGAAGAATGAGATTGTGGATACATGCGGCCACAATCGGTTTCTTCCATGGGGTGGCTGGGCTCAGTTTTACAGATAGAGCTTGGACAAGAAGAGGGAGCTCAAAGTAGAGTCGATGCTCCTTTACGTCGAAAGGATCCAGCAGAGATGAATCTGATTAGGATGCTCCCACAATAAACATATCTGTAACATCACAAAATGTTAGGCCTCTTTTACTGGAACCTTTGACAACAAATTTAATAATCTTCTTCACACCATTCATACGTACTAACCAAAGTCTCTTTATTTGGTAATGTTTGAGCATATTGTGGTCTTGAAAGCCAGACTTGACTGACACACTGTTTTCCAGTTCTTAACTAAACCACAATCTTGACATAAAATGAAGCAAAGAAATGTAGTAGACTAAACTTCCGTCATGACAGCTGCTTCTGTTTCATCATTTTGCACCGTTGTTGCTCTTTTTCCTGTTTATTTGATCAACATGTCCTGTCTCTATTTTCATTTTAATTAAACTTTAATTGTGGAGCATGTAGCTACAACATAAAAGTGTCATATAGGAACTACTGCAAACAGAATTTCACATGCTTGCCATTCCACACCTGTCCCGTAGTTCCCATCAATCCCACTTACTCACTTGTCCCCCATCCCCTCATTATGTCCCCTGCATACACACCAGTCATTTCCACGTGTTGTTTGGTTGATTGTACCACTGTTTCAGCCTTTGTTCCTGCCTCTTCCCAACCTGTTTGCCTTGTTATAGAATAAGCAGTAGGTAAAACAACCCTGTTCTAAATTAGGGGGTGCCTTTTCTTCCATTTTACCCATTTCACACTTTATCTGTGGACTCTAATTGTCACACAAGGTTGCAGCTGCCGTCCCTCGCGGCTCACTGTAGGTGACTTGTGAGACACTGTGAACAAGGGAATCCATTCAGGGCATTCTGGGTGAGGAAAATTGAATGGGGTTTTTTTTTTATGAGAAAACAAGCAGACACGCATCCGGAAGCAGAACAAAATGCTTGTGCTGTGCAATTTGCTGTCGAAGAAAATGCCAAAACCAAAATAAATGTGATAAAAACCACAGCTATTCTTGGGGAGACAGAGCGGGAAAAAAAGGGAACCACATTCTCCTATTCGATTTGCCTCCAGTGTCAACTGTGTTGTGGGCTATATTTAAAACGCAATTGGTACAAGATTTTTCTGAGAATTCAGTAGGAAAAGACTAAAATTTCTAAATTCACCCCTGAGAGTGAAAAAAAAGAAAGAAAGAAAATCAAAAGTTATGTTTTTCAACACACCCAGTGTGAACTCCAGTACTGGAGAAGGGTCAGTTAATATAGTGGAGTTAAATGTCAACTCCTCCAGTTTCACTGTCTTTCTGACAGCATCAACAACATCACAGACAACTCCAAATCTAACAAAGGTCAGCCCTCTTTTTTCTGTTCTCGTTCCCTGTTTGCATGCATGTGTGTGTGAGAGAGATGGAAAGACAGAGAACGAAGGAGGAAGAATGAGAGAGGAACAGAGTGCACAGATCTCAGAGTGGTTTAAACCCAGCCTCGCGGTTCGATATCCATCAGATTTATGTCTCTGTTATTTTCCTCTCCTAAACAGTAAGTGATAAACTCAGTGAAGGACACAATAACAAAGATCTACCTTTTCACCTCTCTCTCCTTGCCTATCTCTTGGTCTCTCTGTCTTTCTCTCCCTGTCCCTGTGCTATCAATCAGTCTTGTGGTGATTGCTGTTGGATTACAGGGCTTTTGCTGTCTGCTCTTCGCGATTAACGTCGGGACAAATAAAATACCCTTATATCCCTCCATAGTGACCGAAGTAAAGAGCAGGGCCACATGCATTCGTACTCGCATTCTTGCACTTAACAACATGCGGTGCACAAATTAACCTTAATCTGGAATTCAATCACAAAGTTAGTATCGATTGATGTCCATTCTTCCCCTTGACTTCTGGTAGTGTAACACAGGTGTGATTTTCTCATGTCCTTGTGTGATCATCGCATGCATATCGGCCGGAGATAAAAGTAGCGGATAGTGGGGTTGTGAACTCCGCTGAGGGCGGTGGCAGCCATGATAGATGAGGACTTTCTATGGGAATAATGGAAGACAGCAGTACAGAACAAAAAAAACCCCCAAAAAACAGAAACATCCACACTAACACATATCAACAGAGAGTGTGCGCATTCACCACAGAGACAACAAACCAGTTCCAGTGCCTGGTGTTTATCTTCCCCCACTTCAGCACACCATACAGAGAGATGGCAGCAGCAGCAACTGGCACAGTTCCTTATTCCCTCCCTTAGAGACATAATTCATCACCTGCAGGAGTCTCCTCTGAGTGTGTGTGTGTG
>NW_007578137.1:268394-316812 GCF_000690725.1 Stegastes partitus | reverse complement strand
TGTGTGTGTGTGTGAGTCCGACCTGATCCACCCTAACCTTATTAAGAAACAAACTGATGACAACAGAGAAAAATGTTCCTCCTAACCCCTGTTGGTAAATTGGCACCGCTGCCAACTGTCCCTCAACGTCTGTCCTTTAATACATCGCTTCAGACGCTACGACATGCTCAGATACACACTCTGACAAACACACAGTCAAAGGGATCCAAAAAGACTCCTGCTGAGAATAAAACCAGTAACCGTTTGTCTTCCCGTCGCCTCCTCTATTGTCGTCATCCTTTGCCTGTTTTGTACCTTCAGCAAATACGTTTGCAGGCATCTCACAGCTGCTATACATAAATGAAAAATAACAAACTTAAGTGCAGAGTAAACAAGGACACATAGAACAAGAAGTAAATCATAACTCCTATCAGAACAACATTTATTTCACTTCAAAGCATTACTTTTATATTTTCATCTATTTGTGCACTTTCCTGGCTATTTAGTCATAAAGTTAACGGGCATCTGTACCAGCCTTTTCACCACAAGAACATAATTTAAATTATATCCATTGTGTGATTTTCTTTGCTGTAGTCTCTTGTATGACACTAATCGAAGTGTGTGTCTCAGGGTAGTAAGAGAACACTCTGTTGGTCTTTCTTTGCAGCCTCCTCTTTTTCCTTTTGTTCCTCGCTGACACTGGCCCTGTAAGATCAAATACACAAATTAAAGGCAGAACATCCTTCACACACAACATACAACATAGACAACATGCTATGGTTTAAAGACAGATGTGCTCAGTCTTTTAAAATTACTTTTCAGATGTAGACGTCACAGATTTTGCTAGAGGATCATTTGTCATATGTATCAGATGGGCAGCTGAAAGTGCAGTTTGTGTGTTAAAGGCCTTAATCTGTACCAAGGTTGGGTTTACTTGAATGTAATCAAATTTGAATCTATCACTGAATCATTCACAACTCTAAATAGTTTGATGCTTGGATTTTGTTGTAAACTTTAGCAGTTCAAACTAGCAAAAGCCACCAAAAATAAAGATAGATGGCATGCCAATGTGAGTAATAACAGCTGGAAAAAAGGAGGACAAAATGTTGTGATTAAACACCCACACAAAGGTGACAGAATTACCTGCATCAACAGACCCTGCACATTTTTATTGTATTTAGACATTAAGGAGAAGCCTCTCCCACTTAGCATTCAGCTATGACAAGGCCAAATTAACTTGAGAGTCATAAAGACAGCAGGCGTATCAATGCCTTCCACATCGCCCACCTGCTCTGACACCAGTGTCACAGGAGTCGCTCTGTTGGTGTCGGCAGGTTGGTGGCCTTTTATTACAAAACACTTTTCTCTGTACATTGTTTTATGTCGTCAAGCGTTTACACAGAT
The DNA here is from genome assembly GCF_000690725.1 of Stegastes partitus. NCBI lineage: Eukaryota > Metazoa > Chordata > Actinopteri > Pomacentridae > Stegastes > Stegastes partitus. Next base: position 315,429 of record NW_007578137.1, on the reverse strand, counting down.
GTTTGATGAGTGACTCACAGATTCAATTCATAGCAGAAGGTTAGATGTTCAAATAAGTTTTAAAATCTTGCTTTAATAAAAGTTTTTAAATGTCATTACTTTTATGCAGACAAAGTTCACAAATGACCCATATCTTTTAAAGTGTGTTTCACTTGCAAAAACAAATGAGTAATCATCTACACTCACTGTTTGTATCACAACCTATAACTGTTGTAAATAAAATTCACACATAATTTGTATATGATGACGCACTCCCATTAAGACAGTAACTGTGCTGCAGGTTTTATGGATGGACTCCCAGCCCACGGTGACACCACTAAGAAAAGCGTAGACATTAATTTTACAAGTCAAAATGGTAAAATAAGAGCAATTACAGTGCATGTTTTTCATATTCTGAGATATTTCTTGACTAAAAGTTATGGTATGTTACTGTATCCTGCAATGTATGAACCAAACGTGAGAAAAAATCTCTGAATGCATCCCTTTTCCTGACACTGAAGTGATACTACTTTGCAGCATACACACCTGTAGTTTAGCACACAGACAACCAGTAGATTTGGGCAACAATAAAGCACAGCCAATCAACAGAAAGCTGGCTGATTCAGAGCATGTGATGGATATTTGCATATGGGGCATGATCATAAAAGACAGACAGATACCGGAAATAACATAGTGTGCTGGATTGGTGTCCCTTGTGAGTGTACATATCCTATTACAGGAATATTGACAGAGACAAATATACACCCACCAGCCACAAAATTAAAACCACTGACAAGTGAAGTTAATGGCATTGATTATCTCATTACAATGCAACGTTCTGCTGGGAAACACTGAGTCCTGGCATTTGTGTGGCTGTTACGTTGACATATACCACCACCAAAACATTGGTCTAGAACAACACCAAACTTGGCAATGGCACTCCCCAACCCCAGTAGGCTCCACCAGCAAGACAATGCGCCCCACCACGAAACAAAAACTTCTCAGGACTGGCTCGAGGAACACAACAAAGAGCCTGAGGTGTTGACCTGGCCTCTTCGGATATCCATCTGACTAAGTTTTAGCAGGACGTCAATTTTCAAAGGCTCCACAAGCAACACAGAGGATTCACAAAGGATCTGCTGCCAATGTTCCAGTGCTAGACACCACAGGACAACTTCAGAGGTCCAGTATCCATAGATCGATTGGTCAGAACTGTTTCGGCCGCACAGGGGTAACCCACACAACATTAGGAAGGTAGTTTTCATGTTGAGGATGATCTGTGTATATATTATAGGTTTCCAACAAGACTGAACTGAAAACTCCCTCAAGCTTTCCTGATTCACCATTATTCTATGAGATGGTTTGCAGCAGAGTCCACTCTACAGCTGAACACCATTTACATACATCTACGCTGCAATGCACCTGCAGCCACCGCTCAATACTGTCTGAAAGGAAAATGTAAAACACTGAACCTATATAACCGGAGCAGTTTCTCAAGAGGAAAAAGGGAATCCATTTTTAGAATAAATTTGTATTGCTCTAGTATACTGAATATTTTGAAATAATGCTATAACGACGTATCAACTAACTGCATCCCAAACCTGCTTTTGAATATTGTGTGGACTGAATATTATCACAATGACCAAAAAGTGCATATTAGGAAGAAAAGGGACATTAATTGCAAAGGTGAGGGTGGAACCATTTACATTGCCTGTATAGGAACAAAAGATGACACCTGTACAGCTGAGCCAAAGCAGTCAGATTAAGTGCATAGGTGTGTGTGCACATGTGTGTGTGCGCATGTGTGTGTGTGTGTGTGTGTGTGTGTGTGTGTGCATGTTTTAAGGATGTAAGGAGCTGTTTTGGGAGCTCTCTCTGTAGTATGTGTTAATCCGTTTATTACACGTCTCAATGTGATATTCACAGTGCTCTGCTCAGCACAAGGCCTCTAGCGCAGATTATGCCCGCTACATGCACACACACAAAACATCATCAATGCACAGACACACACACCCACACACTCAGTTTCTAATATACAAAAAAAAAATAAAAATACATTGATACACCCTCCCCCTTCCCTCTCTTTTCACACACATACACACATTAAGCAGCACATTAAGGCCTGATACCCAACATGCTGTCAAAGCTAAAGTCGTTCTGCTGGCTAACGATCCATTACACACTCCACATATCCGACAGAGAGACGGATTGACGGAGCACAAAAAAAAAAAAAAAAAGAGGGATTACCCCCCATCGTGACCACTGGAATGGTATGGGAGTGCGGGGAGGTGTAGGGGGCGAAAAAGCAATGGATTACATGGCGATCATAGTGAAAAGACAGATACACAGAGTATGAAAACAGGAAGTCAAGGTTTTACGCTTAGACTCTCACAGGGAAGAAACGCATATTTGCCATTCAGGATATCAAATAGGAATGGAAATTTTAACAGCTACCTAAGCTGCAGCTCTAAGTTCTAGAGAACATGCAAATGTCCAGAATGGGCAGAATTCAATATGTCACTAATTCCAAGTCTAATAACAGTTACATATACAATTACATTTACCTTATAGGATCAAGTACTGCATATTGTTATCCTTGAGCAACCACAATTATTATGTGGGAGCGTGTTGAGTCAATGGGTGCATGTTACAAACCGTTTGAAATGTAGATTCCCATGCTGGTCTTGACTTTCAATGTTTCCTGTACCAATTAGTAGAGCCTGAGTGCCTGTTTGTGAGGAAAATACCAAAGGACATTTATGGCTTTTTAAAAACAAAAACAAAAACAAAAAAAAGCCAACATTGTAACTATTGTAACTCAAAATTCAGCAAGCATTACTGTAATTGATATCGAACACAATTAAATATTTTAATCATAGGTGCCAATACTAATGCGAGTACATGCAGGACTTATTTGTGTATGTAGCATATGTGCATGTCCATACCCTCGGCAATGAGTCTTAATTCCTGCTCCAGATGGTGGACTGTGTGTTCAGTCGTGTCTATGTCCAAATCAGGGTCTTCACAGCCTCTCTGGTCCACGCCACAAATCTCCATGATCTCTCGGGCTGCTCGCGACAATGGACGAAATGCTGATTCAAATTCTGAGCCCAGTGTGCGATGAAACCGGCAGGCAGACAGAAGAGGAAGAATGAGACAGGCAGGGAGGGACAGGTGCAGAGAGAAGACATGAGTTATTGTCCTTGGAGAGCGAGAAAAAAAAAATGGTGTGGACTTGCCAGACAGGTTAGACCCTGACGCTGAATAAAACAAAAGAGTGATATGTAAAGATATGGGCTGAGAAACTTATCAGTGCACATACGGTGGAATGGATATAATGATGGACATGAGGATATACAGTAACTGTATCTGACACCTGCTGTCATTGTATGAAAACAGTTGCAGATGGTGTAAGTGCAAGAAAGAGATAAGGGGAGATGTAGAAGAAGAAAGGAGAAGGTAAGAAGAAGCCGGTGTACTGGTCAAAAAGATCACAACAGTCAGTGAAATGAGTGGCGCCTCATCCCACTCCACTGCGAGCCACATCAAATTGAATCAGATTGAACATCCATCCCCACCTGCTCACTGTAAATTACATCGAGGCCCCCACTGCGAAGCTATGATGGCGTGTGTGTGTGTGTGTGTGTGTGACTGCAGCTCACTGATTCCTCATGCTGTGTGCTGTCTAACCAGTTTCAACTCCAGTGTTAAGTCTTTCAGTCTTTCAATCTTCCATTGTCTCCTCACCTCTCCCTCCCTCCTCCCACTCTCGGTGCCTGGCACTGTCTTTCAACTGGCACAGAACCTCCACTTAGTGCTTCACAGCCACCTGCACTGTCAAACTAAGCAGCATGGGAGGAGTGATGCACGCGGTGCAGTGCTGCTGACACATGTGGACGTTTCGCACACGCCTACTTCTCCCCTGAATTTACTTACTTTCAAAGAAGATGGGACATATATCTAGATTTCTGTTACTGATAATGGTTTGTGTCGGATTTTAAATGTATTAAGTGTAAAATAAGAGGAAGATTAAAATCTGATCCCCTCCCTCAAGAGTTGGAAGGTCAGATCTCAATCTTTCTCATTTTGCATAGACTGTATGTTTCATATATTTATAGCTTCAAGCCATATTAAGACACAATCAGTAACATGTATCCGTTTCATGCACCAAACTATAATGAAGCATGAAAAAACAAGGTAAAGCAAATGCTGTGAACTTTAAAAAGAGTTCCCCACTTACAAATATGCTCAGGAGCACAAAGCTATTTCAAGACATTCATTAATGGCACAAGGGAGTCAAAGCACAGATGTTTTGGCAAGAAGCCTTCTTCAGAGTGCTGTCAGACAGCACATTGGAGCGGCACACTGACAAGACAGCACAATGAAGCACTCTGAGTGAGGCAACTTGCCGAAACGTCTGTGCTTAGGTTCCCTTGTGGAAATAAAACTACTGCAAACGTGTGGAGCACTCATGTGTCATTTTGATGCTATAATTAAATATGTTGAAAAGTGTTTTTGAGTGGTTTTGCAAGTGCAGACCATTGTTAAAAGTAGTTAAGTGTGAGCATTCAACTTGGCTAGACCATAAGTTGAGTGAGGACAATGTGCCTCAATCCAGCTTTGGAGCTACAACTTTGAGTGAATGGAGGAGGGAGAGGGACAAAACCATGACAGAGTAAAAGTTTGAGAATGTGACAAGAAAGAGGGGGCAAGATTCAAGAACAAGACTTAAGACGGCAGAGCTAAATAGTTTGACAGTGTGAGAAAGAGAGAATAGAGATATGAAATGGATGTGTATAAATGCAGTTGTTTATCGTGCATCAAGGGAAAAGGCAAAGAGGAAAACAATCTAAACAATTGATTTGCATCGCAGGGTATTAGATATATCACGGCATAAAACAGATTATTGTCTTGTCTCTCAGGTGTCAATTTGTTTTTGTGCGTGTGTGCATTTTAGCATAAACTGAGCACTGCAGTGCCTCTAGGATCTGGGCAAAGGAAGCGATAAGAGATGTATTCCTGGACCGGCTCCCAATCCTGCATGTGTACAGAAAGTGTGCACATGATGTGTGTGCCAGTTTGTGTGTGAGTATGATACTGTGTAATCTCTTAAAGAAACCAGCATACTCGCTGCCAAGAAAGTGCGGTTGTATGCGGAAATCAGGTGTAATAATTGTGGATGAAATGGAGATCTGTGTGCATGAGTGTCAAAACGAAACAGACAGAGCTCGGTGTTCACACAGTGACACACAGCACACATGCGCTTACCAGATGCTCCTAGTCCATTTGCTGATGTTTCTCTTCGCCTGGTTGAGTGAATTTGAATTCCAGTTGGCTGTGTGGGGTTGTCCTTTATCATTTTAAAGCCCAGGTGTTCCTCAGTGTGGGTCCTACGGCTGCTGCCTGACCTGTAACTCTCTGACCATAAATGAGTCAGAGAGAAAGTAAAAGAGGGGACATGGAGAATGTGAACTTAAAAAAAGTCACCAAAACCCACCACATATAAATGGCAAGAAACAAATACTGTAAACAGTGACATGTTATTTGCAGAGAACCGTTATATATCCATCACCTTTTAAAGTTGCTCTTCTCTTGGCCCTGTTTTAAAAGCATCCCATCCCTCTATCCACTCCCACATTCTTTTACTGCCCTTTACATGCTTTAAAAGCAATTTGAATATCTGGATACAAGATAAATGAAATCCAAACACACAGCTCATGCACTTTCACGCTACTATCAGTTGGACATATAGCTAGCAATTGGAAATTGCAATGCATTTGGTTTGCTATCTAACTCCAACAGCTTGTGATTTTTGTATAGCTCTGACACATGAAATTACATTTTGGCCATGACTGCATATGAATGCTCCACAGAATATAAAGCTGCAAGATGAAACATAGAATACTAGTAATGATTTTTCATGATTTTTAATTTAGGTTATGCTTACCAATTATTAGCATAGTTAAATATTCTCTATCTAAAAAAAACATAGCAAATAAAAGCTGTTCATAGCATATCTGTAAGATGCAAAACAAAGCTTGTGTATTCTCACTGTGGTTCCATAAATACAAGCAGAGCCCTCCAATCATCTCTACAGGACTTAACATTCAGTCATGCTGACAGTGCACAAACAAACTACTGATGACTACAACCGGGAGTCACAAAGGTCAAAACAAGCCATGGCTGTGAAGAGGTTCCAAATGTACACACAATCTATTAGCCTGTTAATGCTAATAATTACAGAAATGGATTCAAGTGAATTTAGTAATTACATTTGATGTAATAATCTATTTTCCTATTCAGCAGCAGCATCAGTGCTAAACCAATATTGCTTAACAAGCATGTTCGGCCAGTCCTGACAGCTGCTTTGCAATTACTGCTGTTTTCTTTTTTTCTCTTCAGTGGTCAGACAATTAATTAATACTATTGACTGGATGGAGAATCTACTAACTAGTCTAAATCAACTGAATATATACAGAGGAAAAGGGGAAGGAAGTCACCTTGCCAGCTTTTAAATGGTAAGGAAAATGGAAAAGGTTGAAGTTGTTTTGAAAAGCAAAACTACATTCAAGGAGCCACTGAAGCCACTAGAATTCTGCAAGACTGCCAGTGTAATCTGTTTAAAAAAAATTTAAATTAAAGCCGCAAGCGGCATTTGACGGGTCCTCGCCCTACGCTTGTCGGCCTTCGCGCACGTCAGGGTGTGGCACAAACGTGCTCCAGGCGGGACTCTGATCCAGCAAGTAGAGTTTCAACCAGATCGGAGCCTGTGCGGCCTTGTTATGAGCCACTTCCTGTTTAGTGGCGAGCCGGGGCGGCGTGCGTGTAGGCCGTGGCGGAAACACGCTCTGGCTGAGACTTGGAGCACGTGCGTAAAGTTTCAGGAAGATCGGAGCACACACAGGCCAGTTACACAGCAGATCCGGATTCTGGCATTTTAAGGCATTTTGGCCATGCCCCCAGGTGGCGTTGTGAGTGAGAGTTGTCATATGGCTGTGATGAGGGTTAGAGTGTGATGCAACATGTGAAGTTTGAGAGCAATTGGAGCATGTATCGGCGATTTACACTTCACTTCCTGTCTAATGGCGAGCCGAGGCGGCGTGCATGGCGTGGCATGCTGGTAACGTACTGTGGCTGAGACTCAGAGCACGCGTGTAAAATGTCAGGCCGATCGGAGCACACACAGGCCAGTTACACAGCATGTCTCGTATTATGGCATTTTATGGCTTTGTGGCCAGATTCCGGGGGTTGCCACTTCCTCGCCATCAGACTTTTGCAGACCGTTTTAATAACTTTTAATCATCACCTCGTGTAGTTTGTACTGGCCAAATTTCAGGTGTGTACGACCTTCCCTGTAGGAGGAGACAGATTTTGAAAATGGCCAAATATCTCCAAAAGTCAGCCAAATCTGCCAAAATTGTCAGCGTGTTTTTTCAAAATGGCGGACTTCCTGTTGGGTTTAGGCCTTGGCGCTGATTGACTTTTTTGTGCGTCCTGACCTGCTACACATGCCCACCGAATCTAGTAGCTGTAGGTGAAACGGCCTTTCGACAGGACTCTGATAAATGCCAGAAACACCCCGAAAATGGACAAAATGGCCATTGATCAAAATTGCACGGGCCGCCATTTCCAAACTGGGCTTCATCTGCAGAGCATTTTAATAGCTTTTAATCACCACACCTTGTAGTTTGTGCTGACCAAATTTGAGGTGTGTACGACGTACCCCCTAGGAGGAGATAGATTTTGAAAACGGCCAAAAATGCTCGCCGTTGTTCCAACATGGCGGATTTCCTGTTGGGTTTACAGAAACATGCTAACGGACTTTTTTGTGTGTCACGAGTTGTTACACATGTGTGGCGAATTTCGGGACTGTGTTGAAATATTGTACGGGGCGCGGTTGAGCCGTGTTGCATTTTAGAGCTTGGCTTGGTCCAAGAGGACTTTTTTGTTCATGCCGACCAGCTCTATATGCCTATGAAATTGCGTAGCTCTAGGGGAAACGTGCTTCCGACAGGACTCTGTTGAAATTTTCAAGGTGGCGCTATGGAGCAATGTCTGCAGTGAGGTGTGTATTTTTCTTCCAAATTATAACATTTTTCGCCGGGTCTGATGTGTGTGCCAAGTTTGGTGCGTGTGCGAGTACGTTTAGGGCCTCAAAAACGTGTGTCTTTATGGCAAAGAATAATAAAAAACCGAGCAGTTCCTTTTGGGTGCGAAGACCCTCATAATATATATATATATAGTGATGACCCCTGAGGTCATCTTGTATCTTGTGGGTAGTCCTAGTTCGGCTATTGGTTCTGTGAGTGGCTGTTTGAGGTAATCAGGAGCACCTGTGACACCCAGTGTGTTCCTGGGTTACTTAAGGGCTGACTGCAGTCTAATCTCTCTCTACTCTGCTTCCCTCCGCAGGTATTGCATCGGTCTGGTCATGGGTTCGTTTTCTTTGTTTAGGACGTTTGCATTTACAACACATGCACAGACATAATTCATGCATACATCATGCACACACACCATTGACTCCATGTATTCTCACAACCCCATATTGGTTTGGTTTTTAATTTGATATAATTTAAGGGAATAAAGACAAGCTTTCATTTTTGAAACTTGGTGTGTCTCTCCTTTTGTTGCGGTCGTCTTGAGCCAGGTCGTAACCAAAAAAAAACCCACACATATATATATATATATATATATTTTGCCTTTTAACTTTCAGAGTAGTTATCCATTTACATGTCTGTCTGCCTTTTTCTTCATCAATTTGTCAGCTTTCCAGCACATCCTACCATCAGTGTCTACCTGTATCTCTTCTTTTGCTCTTACTTTATGTAAGTGTCACTGAGGTCATTGCCCTGCCTATCTGTCTGTCTCTCGTTCTTTTTTTTTTTTGTTGGACTGGATGCACGTGCGACAGAAACTGCACACTAACAACCTCATTTCCTGACTGATGAGGTGACAAGGAGTAGAGAGGGGTGAAAAGGTAGAGCAGGAGACATATAAAACCTGTTGGATCTCAGCCCTGCCTGGGAAAAAAAAGAGAAAATAGAGGAGACAGATGGAGGGATGGAGGGACATAAATGAGTGTAAAGTGTTGTCAAGGTGATATTCCTCCTCTCTGACCTTTCTCTCTCATTAACTTTGGAGCTTTAACGATGGTGGCAGAGACAGTGCGGGATTTGACGAGTGGCTGGCTGCATGGAGCGAGGAGGGTAGTGGTGCCCTTGTGGGAGTCTCTCACTGTCAACCTCATTCATTTAATGCAGGCATGACAATGAAACAGCAAAAAGCTGGGATTTAACACTTGATGAAGGAAAAGGTTGATGGGGTCATTTTGGGCTGAGGCAATTTATTTAACCAAGCAAAGTATGAATTAGAAATCCTTGCTAAATCAAAACAGTAAGAGCTGTTTGAATTGCATGTAATTCAACAGCCTCAAACAAGAGTACAAGGTGTAATGAGCACCATGTGGTTGGATAAATTACAGCATTTGATTCAATCCAAGTATTATTACTTTAACTCTCATGCAATTTAGAGGCTAGACTTCTACCAGCCTTGTTGGACAGTATGAGCAGCTCACAGAGTTATCCGTTTTACAAATTATTTGTATTTAAAAAAATTGAATGCCAGTGCTGTGGTCACGAAGATAAAATTGATCATATACCTTGGGAGCACTTTCCTCAGTGGTTACAGCATGGTCTACCAGACACAGTTACTGTCTGGTATTTTTAAAACCATCCTGTTACAGCGGTGTAGTTGAAGGTGAAATGAAAGAAAGGAGTGGAAGAAAGCCTTTAAACTTAAAGTCTTTGCTTTCTCTTGCAGGCAAAGGATAGTGATATATATATGTATATATATATAAAGTAAACTGAAATAAAATCAACATCAATTACAATAACCTCCCCACAAAGATGCACTGCACTACGTTTACTGTATACTGTAAACCATATTTTCCCCACAATTTTTTATGATTTATGAGACAATAGGTTTTCAGAAGTGTTTTTTGGAATAATATGACAACACACTGAAAAAAAATACAGTGTTTCTTATGAAAGTCCCAACTCTAAAGACACTTTGTGTGCCATGGGAAGGACACAGCAGTTATTATTTATACTTTCAGCTGAGAAAGAAATAAGATGGAAAGGCTGGGTTGTCTGTGAGTGGGTATTTGTGATGAAATGTGGACATTTGCAGTTTTGCAGGGGGTAGGTGTGGGGTCTGTGTAGGTCTCTGACTGCCTGTGTTTAAGAAAGTTGAGGAACTAGATAGAAGTAAAAAGAAAAAGATAGGATTGGAAGCATGCGCAGACAAATACATACACACATACGCACACAAAATAAAAAAGGTATTTCAGGAAAGCTCCCTTTGGACCCACCAGTAGTAAATTATCAGTGTTGTCCCCCATCTCTGGTGTTTCACCAAACAGCCAGGACTCCTTTGGGTTTAAAACTCATTTTCATGTCTCTTGTAAGCTCTACATTTTTACATATTTGTTCTAAATCCTATTATGAGGCCTTTGTGATATGAATAGCGCTTGCAAATTGGAAAGTATCTCCAGGCAAGAGCTGGACACAGAGGTAATCTTCGCAATCTAATCTCTTGAAGCACAAAAACAGCAATGACACTTTCTGATGGTAGGAAAACATGATCCAAACTGAAGAAGCTCTCACTGAGACTGAAGCATAAAAATTCAAGCACACACCCATTACACAGAAAAAAAGACTTTCCCTCTTTAACCTACCTGTTGGGTCTGAGTCATGCAGTGAAGACTGGCATGTGTGAATTGGGTCACAGTGTGCATCTTCTGGTGTGTCGGAGTGACCAGTGTGCATGTCCAAACCTTGGGGCGAAAATCCATCCAGATCACACAACTGCTGTGATCGAGACCCAGCACTCTGGTTGTGAATCACCTAAGGGGACATAGAGACAGATGGAGGGAACACAGGAGAAGGAGGGATAGAAGGAGGAAGGGTTATATGCAGTTTAAAGAAGAATTCTAAAAAAATAAGGAAGAGAGAAAACAGATCATGCTAGGATGACACAAAGGGATGATACACAAAGGAAGATGGGAAGGAAGGAAAAAATCAAAAGGAAGTAAAAGTGTGAAGGGGATAAGGAATTAATAGATTGGTCTTAAAGCTTAATTTAATTTCAGTATAAACACAATCAGTTCAAAGAACAAACTGAAATTCAATATCAATATAATATTTCCCAAGCCAGGTAAATGTGTTAAATTCTTGTGTTTCTATTTAGACTGTGCAAATGCACATTAATAAGCCAATGTCTTTTACAGGAGATCATTCCCTCTCTCCCTGTTTCCTTTGTTTCCACTTGATGAATTGATTTTTAATTAACCCCTCGAGCTCGTGAGAGCATCTCACAATGGTGTGGTGGGTTAGCTGTTTTTCCCGTGCAAGTGTCCTCCTGTGAGACAGGGGTAAAGTGAGGAAGCTGTGTTTAGTTAAGATTAGATCTGATGCATTAGCATGCTAGCCTTGCAAGACATTGCAGATGGGCTGGCAGAATATAGGAAGAAAGGCATATGGGAATAGTGCTGCTTAGAGCAAGGAAGGAGCAAGGATAGAGAATGACAAGAGGAAGGCAGGGTAAGAGAAAGGAGAGAGGCATAACAATGAAACAGCAAGAGACCAAACACAATGATACTGTGCAGCAGCAAAAAATTTCAGATCTATCTGCGTAGACCAATATCGCCTCATAACAAGAGGAATTCAACAGTTCACTAGCCAGCTGAAACGCAAGGTAAAAGGAGGAAGGGCAAAAGAAAAGGAGGCAGAACATGAGACAAAAATATGGATCACAGAAAAGAGGAAGAAAAAGAAAAGAGAGAAGAAGAGGAAAAGAGAAAGAAAGGATATACATAGAGGACAAGAGAGCAGAAGAGATCAGGTCCAGAGAGAGAGAGCTGGAAAAAATACTATCTAATCATTTTAGGAGCAGTTTGATTCAGGTCCAGAGGCCACAGATAACCACCATCTTTACAATCATGAACCTCATTTTGTTCCAGCTTTTTAATAAAGCACTAGCCACCCCCTAATTTTTTCATCCCTCTGTCACAGTATAAAGGATTCATACCATTAAATGGCTGATAAGTCATTTGGGACCATTCAAGCAGTGCCTTTTTAATCCACTCTGTTTCTCTTTTCTTCCCTCAACGGTTTGCACCTTTAACACAGCAGCTTTAGATATCTCTGAGCTATAGATGAATAATGTAAAGTAATTAGTGTGATACAAATGTTATCTAATAGATCAGGTCAGCTACAATAAGAAACTCTAACTGTATGTCACTGAAGTCGTCTCATTCTATGCAGTGATTATGTCCACTGTAATGAACTTCTAAAACTTGGCAATTCATTCCTTTTATTACCCAGCCTTGAGATATTTCTAAGACAAACTTCACTTTATGGGCATATAACAAGAACAACGTATTTGTAAATCATTTCATTCATTTGTTAGCAGCGAAACATTTCTCACTAAAGTAATAATAATATCACACTGTACAACTATGATGAAATGGCTCTGTCTCCTAAAAATTGCATTCCTTTACAACTAAACCACATTCTTTGTAATTTATCACAAATACCTTTATAGTCAACAAATCTTCTGTGCTTTGCTGCTGCCAACCAACTATATATTAGATGGGACAGGACCTTGTAACCCAGAAAAAGGTGGAGAAGCTTCAAACATGCTGTGAAAGGGCCCTATTTTAACCAAGAGTATGATGTTTTCCCTTAACCATGTGAGTGAATGAAAACAAAAGTAAACAGCGAGTGAAAACAAAACTTACATCAAATGGTCACACACTGCAAATGCAAATCCCAGTCTCCTGGGTTAAGCAATTTCCCCTCTGGGATCAATAAAGTATTTCTGATTCTGACTCTAAAAGTCCTGTTGCAAATGTGTGCCTACCTCCTCCTCTAACATAGACTTTGTCTATCACACTTGGTGCATCTCCTTGCTATATCTTACCTTTAGGGAGAAAGTCTGTTTCTTTCAGAACATAAATGAGAACACAGCTTAATTGTATAGGGACGTCATTTTTGAGTGACAGGGTTACATTAAAAGAAGGAGCTTATACAAGGCGTCCCTTGTGTTGTGTTAGTGATTTACATCTCTGCATCAAAGATAAGGGCTATGCTGATTTCGATAGTGTGGTTGAAAATGTCTTATTAAAAAGTTAGTGTGTGTTACCAGACACTGCCACATAGGACCAGTGGTTGCAAATGCACTAAATTATGGACTAAATTTAGTAGGTTCATGTTAGTTACTGTGGTTGAATCTATTTTGTACTGATGCCTGACTGTGAGTTTGCCAGCTACCTAAAAAACATGCTTCACAGTGCAGGACTGCAAATGCATAATATTTACTATATAGATTAGTGATAAAGTGATTGTGCTTCCCAGAGCTATTACAGCTCTCCAGCCCAATATTCCCCCTTTTCAAGAACCAAAAGCACTTGGGAATGTGGAAATGTGTTACCAAGGATGGTTCAGACAGCTGTTCTGGCTCATCAGGCTGTGAATCTTTTTTGCTTTCTGCCTCCACAGGAACAAAGGAATCTTGTCGATTAGATACGGCAGGATTCTCTTGCTCCTCTGCGGATCTCTCCCTTGTTAAACGTCCTTGCATCTGTGCTTCCTCGTCTGAATAGTCTTCTTCTCGTGGATCCAGAGCCAAGCTATCGCTGGACATTTCATCTCCACTGTCTTCAAGAAAAATATGGAGATACATGTTAAAAGAATGAAAGGTTTGGTTTGAGTAATGATTCAAGATGAACAAAGATTGCTTTTACAAATACTGGACTTTAATGTAAAATAATGCTGTTGAAATTATGTGGTTCAAGGAGTGTTGGAGTTGTAACTAAAAAAAAAAGCAATGTATTAACCAGTACTTTTTTTTTAAAGTAATGCATTACTTTTCTTATTTGCTCTCCATATAAAGTGATTTGTTACAGGACCACAACATCACCTGATATTCATTGCCATATTATTGCCGGTTAGGAATATCACAGGAAACCTTGCATATGCCCACATATCAGCACAAAGGAGTACATGCAAAATATCTTTCATTTATGCACTTCAAACAAGTGTTACCACTGAGCAAACAGCAAGGTTGGTGAAAATCAGCCCAAAGAGCACTTCACTGTCACATGTCTTGGCGAGAACAAGTCTCAACTGCATGTACAAAAGAATCGAGGTGGCACTGGCAGTAGGCTATACTGCCTCAAAGTAAAAGCAGTAACTGTAAATGATTAATAACTGTAATGTGATTACTGCCTTTTGGAATCGTAAAGCGTTAGGGACAAATGTAATGTGATTAAAGTCATGACAGACTATGTAATGTGTTACTCTCAACACCAGGTTCAAGCAATGTTGGTCTTTCAAGGTGAATAGGAAAAACAGACAGACTGTCCTTGTTTATCGTGCTTTGAACCACTGAAGCAACCTTTTCATCTCCAACATCCAAGGAAAAATGTAACATGTGATTCACAGTGTCCTTGACACGGTGAAGCTCTAATAAGCTGATAAAGCAGGCATCGTGTGTCACATTGGTCCAAGAGCTGTAGGAAGTGGTGGAAGTGGTGGAAGTGAAGGATGCAAAGGATGAAGCAAAGCTCAGAGATGATGAATGAATGGAGGAAGAGAGGCAGAGGTGTGAAGTCAAGAAGTGGAACTGAGATAAAGTAAAAGCAAGATTAGAAAAAGTTGTGAGAGAATGGGCCTTTTTAAACTGTCACCACAGTTCACAAGAAACAAGGTTCTCTATTTAAAGCACAATGTTCATTCTAAAACAATTTATAATACATTTCCCAAGGTTTCTGAAGAAGAAATTGCAATTACCTTAACCCACACACACACACACACACACACACACACACACACACACACATTCTTTATCTTCACATGTATGGGCACACAGACAGACCCATAAAAACACAGTTAACAAAAAAGAAAAAAGAAAAAAAAAAAAAAGACACAAAAAGGCTTGTGTCATGTGCATCCACAGTCTTATATGTGAATAAATGCTTTGTGTACAGGGGCAAGAACACAAGAACAAGAAATGAACTGGTCATAAATTGTGATCTGGGGCGACATTCACAAAAGGTTATTACTCAAGTGGATCAAATAATCTCAACTGTAATAAATACATAAATAGGGGGATTTCATGGTCATTGCGAGATTATCATGTAAAATGGATGTGATATGTAGAATTATCACATCAAATTGTAATGATTAGTTTTATCAGCTGGAAAATAATCTCCCATGATGGTGTTTGATGACAGACACAATACACTTAACAAGTCAATATTTTATCTGTCTGTCTAATTTAATCAAATTTGTGGCTCATTCCTCATTTATGTGATTTGTTCTACATAGTCAACAACACACACCAGTCATTTGTCAACCAACCACTGTGGATATGTGCTTAAGTTATTTTATGAAACATGTCATCCATAACAACAAGGTCAACTCCACCACTCACCTGAGCTTAGATGTTCTCAGTGGTTCTGCGCTTAAAATTGCTCTCAGAGGTATTGTTAGGAACTTATGGTGCCACTTGGACTCCAAAGGGTAAAATAAGATTTGTAACAGAAGGCAGACAAATAGACGGTGCTCATGGCACCACAGTTCCCACATCCACTGAACATTCACAGTTGTGGTGGAAAAACATACGCACCCTTGGATTTATTAAACTACATTGTGATACATTGTGAATGCTTGAATTATGTATACAATATGGACAACAATACAATCATTTGTGTGTGTTATTAGTTGAAATGTTGCTTGTTCATAATTGGAGCTTTCATGACGTCTGACCAGATTTCCAGACACATTTATATGTAAATGTGAACAAAACCAAACACTTAATTTTTCTTGCTACTGTATGTGTATGTGTGTGTGTGTGTGTGTGTGTGTGTGTGTGTGTGTGTGTGTGTGTGTGTGTGTGTGTGTGTGTGTGTGTGTGCGCACATCGGCACGCATGAGTAAGATGAGTGTATTTTCATCAGTGAATCCTAGAAAACATGTGTCTGTGTGCGCTAAGAGAAGTCAGGGCCATTCTTTAAAGTGTAATTACCTGCCTGTCTGTTGTAGTTTTATGTCAGGTGTTTACTTAAAACCAAGCCTTAATCGATATTAATAAAAAGAAAAAGAACACTTTTTATGGCTGGATCTAAATTGGCTCTGACAGCCCAGAGGAATAAAAGGAAGCCATTACTGCTGAGATCCACAAACAGTTTATTCATATAAACTGCCTGACCACTGAGAATTGTGTTCAAACTGTGGCATGACAAAGTGTTCTTTCAGGAATCACTTTACTGCAGAGACTTGTGCTTCCCCATCCATAAACATGAATATGTTTCTTTCGCTTCATCTTATTTTTGTAACCCGAATCTCAGTCCTCAGAAATTATTGTATGGCCCCTGGAAATCTCAGCAAGTAGCATTGGCTTGAAATGCAAAACGCATCAAATCGATTTATGAGGAATAGACTGTATAATGGAAATATTCTGTGTATACAAATTGTTGTAGTGCAGTGGAAAGCACTGTTGTTTAGCACTATGTATTTGTCTTTGCCGTCAACCAGATTTTTACCTGCAAGATTTAGCTAATTACTAACAGATTTATCTAACTCTATAATCATTACTGGCTTCAAATGGTTTCTAACCCTTATTAACCTGACTGTTTGGAAACTAATTGTCATGCATGCTCTTTTCACATTCCTTCTCCACCTTGCTAGTGGGTGAAATGATACCAGAAGCCTACTTGGGCAATTTCAAGATCTATGCCATAGGAGCAGAGGTCGAAATGTTCTTTCCAAATCACACGATCAAGCTGATAATTGTATGAGGTGTAAATTGGCACTTCTTTTTGAATTACGATTATGAGGAGCAAATTGAATCATTCATCTTGTCTGTCTGTGATGCTATTTATGTAAATAGCAAAGAGCTTTGTTGTATATTCTGGGTGACATGGAGGAGGCTGGGCATCTGATGTTCATAGTTAAAGTCAGTGCTCTCAATCAAATACTGTACACAAATCAGCAGGTAAAGTCCAACCAACACCACCATTACAGAGAAGTCACGCAACAAACAGTTAATAAATTCCTATGAAGAAAAAAGCCATAATTACAAGAACATGGCGGAAAAAAAGATGAAATGCAAAAACCTAAAGACTAGCATGAACCTACAAAAACAGGATACCATGTTTTGTTTGTTTGTTTGTGTACAGTCAGGAAGGAGCAGTTAACAGTCATGTTGGCCGATGCCTTTACTAAGACGTCTAAGAATTTTTGGTAGATATGAAAATAGCCTACATCCAGACCACTCCATACAAATAGTAAAATTAGTAACCAGTAGCCAGTATTTCATTAGCAAAACAAGGAAACACAGTGTGTTTATTGTTGTTTTATGCATTTGTTTTCTATGTTCTATCCTGTTCTGTCCTCTTTACCCTAACCCCAAGCGGCTGGTAAAGGGGAGGTTTTTTTTATATTTAATTTGTTTATTTTTTACTTTCTCTGTAAAATTTTGTAAGGTCTTCAACTTATCATGTGAAGTGCCTTGAAATAGCGTGTTGTGAATCTGTACTATATAAACATAACTGAATTAAACTGAACTGAACTGAACTGAACTGAACTGAATTGAACTGATGTCCTTGCCGCTATCTCAACACCTTCAATGCACACAAACATTGACATGCACACACACACACACACACACACACACACACACACACACTCAAAGAGAGGTCATTATTACGTGACACTTACCCATTAATAGTTCCTCTTCCTCCCTTATTTTCACAGCTGCAGAAGGATTCTGTGTGACATTTACGAGATGTGACGATGGGCTGCAATGTGTATCCTGATGTGACACAGTTGAGTCGTAGTTACCAAATATTGGGGTAGAGCACATGAAAACTGCAGTGTTTCCATATGTTGGAGTTGATCTATATCCAGAAAACACATCAGCAGGAGGCTCATTAAGTAGAGATAACCTTGATAGGGTTTCTGCAGGTATCTCATATGGTGTAAGGGTTATCTGTGATGGACTTGGTTCTAGGGATTTTGGTGATGGGTGTGGACTGGAGGACCCATGTGACAAAGGCAGCTTGAGTTGATCACCTAATAGAACAGCGTCTGGGTCACAGGAGGAATGTTGAGATTGCCGTGGGGCCATCAGATTGCTTCTTGGTGATTCACAAAGCTTTGGAGATGAGATTGGTTCTGCGAATAACTGGGAAGATTGGGGTTGTTCTGCCAAGAGAGATGAGTCTAAGTCTTCTTGTAATGGAGCTGAATGGTAAACTTTGGGCAGCAAAGTTGAATCAGTAGAGCTTGATGGTGAGACTGTGAAAGTAGACCGTAGGGGAAAAGATATGGATGGAGAAAGAGAGCGATCCTCCTCTGGGACTGGTGAACTGTTACTAGCCAAAGCGAAAACATCAGCTGAAAATAAGGGGATTTGGGACTGGGAATCTGGTAATGAGGACAAAAGTTGTGGCGTTCCACACTTAGCTTTTGATTTATGAATAGTGGGAGACAAAATGGACCTTGGTGACTTTGAGGTTGGTGTCTTGATTGATGCCTCTGAAGTTCTTGAAGTCTCACTAGTGGGGCATGCTGATGGCTTACTTTTAGAGGGCACTGCTGAGCAAAAGATACAAAGAAACAAATAAAGTAAAAAAATAAATAAAACATTATAAAGTAAATTAAGTATTTGATAGCATAATGTTTCATAAACATGGCTCAAAAAAGTTGAAGGTTTTCCATGCAGGATTATTAGAACCCTGTGGATTACTCCATAACTTTTACAGCTTACGAATTTACCACAAGCATGATTTTTTAATTATGTTTTTCAGTATCTGCTATACTGGATTTTATTTTGACTTTGCCAACACATGCTTCTTTCAGGCATCTACTTTTATATGCTTTAAAACATGCTCTAGTTGCATCATTTTAAATTTTACTAAACCTGCAATGTCATACCACACTGTCAGTCTACTTAACAAACACATGACTGTCAGCCATTTGTCCTCGTGAGCCATTGCAGAGTCCCGACAGCTGTGCTTCCATGCAAAAGGCACATGAATTTACAAAAGACTAGTCAGACTGCATACTAACATACACTGTTTAGTGTTAATTTTGGGGTATGTTTGTATTTCTGCACATGCTAGAAACAGTTCTATGTGTAAATAGTCCACCTTTACTCTGCAAACCCCTGCAAAACTGGGCTGAAGAGCACCAATCCTACTTTATGTCTGCTTTGTATACAGAAATCTCAACAGCAAAAATTCCACTTTAGCTTATGCCTATAAAATACACAGAGCTTACATTTAACTATGCGTTCTGCTTGTGAAGTCTGAGGTTTGGATGAATGGAGCTTCTGAGCTGTTTTGGGTTGTGGTTTAGACTGTCTGGATGGTTCTGTCAGACCAGGAGAAGAGTGGCTGACTCTGGAGGACCCACTTTTGTAGAGGGCTGTTTGGGACTCCACCGTATTTCGTTTCCCAGAAATCTGCCGAACAGAGGGGACCCTGTGTGGAAAATAGAGCTGTATTAGTGCAGACCATTTACCAGAGAGTGAGCCTATGCCCACCTGCTAATAGCTAAACATAACTTTCCTGGCACTTGACCCTGTTATAATTAAAGGCCTTAGCAACTTTGTGAAAGATTTAACTACTTTAACTTTATTAATAGGATTCATTAATATTTACTGTCTGAATTTTGAATAATGTTGAGTTGTTTATCCTTCACCCCTGGTACCAGCTTCTGCAACAATGCTGTTTCTGGTTTCTTAAGATGTACTCAGCAATGAGGTGAAGGGATATGACAATAATTAACTTCTTTGTTCTCAAAGGAACAAACACTTAATTCAATCAAGGGGAGACCTGCTGTTCACATAATTGTTTACCAGCTGCGCAGAAATGTTCAAAAATTACCCTTCTATCCCATAAACTGAGTCATCTACTGAACTATGACACAAATGTATATTACTGGATTTTATATTAACTCCAAATTTCCCTTGGAGTACATTTCAACAGTAAAATTATGGTGTTGAGTTTGATCACTGAATATACACTATCAATAATTATCATTATCACTAAGTACTAATATCAGTTTTTGATACAAGCAAAAATTAAGTGAGGTATTTTTCTTATTTCTCTTGAACCAACATCAATCCATACTATACAGTATTGATATGCCATTGCGTCACATGCACAAGCACTGAAGGGCCTTTTGAGATATTCTTAATATTCTTTAGGTGTTGGATAAGCAGGCCTTGAACCCACACCTATTTTTCAGAGGCATTGATTGTTGCTGTGGTACATTCTCGTGAAAGCATGGAGATAGTCAATCCTGTTTAGTAAATCAACAATTTTCTGTAGAATTCCCCTGTCTGTTGGTGAAATGCCATGTTCCATCTTCTGTATGGAAGACAGGTGAAATTCAGTTAGACCTGTGCAAAAAATATGAATGCGGTCCATTCCGGGTTATGATAGATATTTTTTAATTGAGGCTTACCCTCTGTTGTTGTCCGTCTTCTGTTCCGCAGCGCAGATTTCCTTCATGTCCCTGCATGTCTGCGGGAAACAAAAGAGATCAGTGTTATCTCAACTATGAATGGGACAGAGATAAAAATGTAAAGAAAAAACGTTGTGGTGTCATAAAGCCCTGCGTGCAGGTGCTAAGTTGATACTCCCCCATTTGCCCTGTCAGTGTGTTTTCAAGTTGGTAAAATGCTCTTAAATGAAACACTTGAGTCATTCTCACCTCATCCAGGACTTGTATGACAAGGCACGATTCAGGTGTAGTAATCTGTGGCTCAGTCCTGCCCCTGCTGACAGGAGCAGTGAACAGTGTTGCATAGTAGCGACGAAAATCTTCTTCCTCAGCTACAAACACACACAAAGACAGTGTGAGAGGAACAGAGAGCTACACTATGTGTAGTAATGTCACAGATTTTTTTTTGTTTTGTTTTTGATGCTCCTGTCATTATTGATTTCTATAAAACTACTTTAAGGAAAACAAAGTTTCAGAAATAAATATTTTTCTGAAGTATAACTGGTTCAATAATAGGTTCATTTGTTCTTTAATAGTAATATTACAGAGGATTTAAGAAAATTGTGGAAGACATTTAATATTCAACGTTTGCACTGACAGGAGCATTTATCATTTAATATGCAGGCTAATGTATCAATCACAGGCCATGCCAACAACCCCTCAGCCCTCTGCTTAACTCCCAGGTCAACTCTTAACTTTTGGCATTCGCACAACTTGTCTACTGAACTTTTGCTGCGCTTTGGCAGCGCTGAAGGTGACAATGTGTAAACTTGAATGATGGATATAAGTTTGATGTAAGATAAACAGGGGAATTGCATCAAATCAAATATTAAATAGAGTTTCAGTATTGTCGATTAAGTTTTTAGCAAGTTCAGGGTACCGCAGTGTATAGTGAGGCAATGCATTGTCACTTTTGACAAAAAACTTTGAAGATGGGTCATTATTACAGGATTGTGTATAATATACTATCCATCAGATAGTACAATCAAAGTGGTATCTGATTGGTCCTAAATGCATTCTATGGCATGTTGATGACCCCAAACATACAGCTACTCTCAGAAAGATCTTCAGCAACAAGAACATCAATCGAGGACTACATGAACAGAAGCCTAAATGCACCAAACAACAGTGGCAAGTTCTGCAAGATGCGTGAAACAACCCACATGCAAGTACTTCAAAAAAAATTGTGCACAAGTGTAATGAGGAGAAAACCTAATTTGATTTCATTTGACACTTTTTTCAGTGTACTATAGTAGATTGACAAATAAAAATATTCATATTTTAAAAGCATTGCCCACTGATTTGTGAGGCCAAAAGCTTTTACCCAGTGCTGAATGTTGTTTGTTTCTAGTACCATTTATTATCTTGTGCCTGTGAAAGATGCTGATGGACATGGCTGAACGTTTGATACCAACAGAGAAATTCTCTTCTCTTCTACTCCCTTCCTCCAGGGATACAAAGTCGGGGTCATAGAGAGCAGCACTCTTGGGTCTGTATTAATTTATTATCTTGTTTAAGCTGAAAGATGTTGCTGACACAGCAGCGGCTGAATGATGGTCTCACTGCTGAGGACACGACTCGAAGTACAGCAGGCACATGTGGTAATCTACAGTTCCTATATGTCTTCGTGATCTGGGAATATGTGTAAATATCAAGGAAGTTATTTCAGTTTATACGGTTATTTATGCAACGGTGTACCATAGCATTCATCTTCTGACTTTAATAGGCACATGAACACATATTGTAATCTACTGCATATATTATAAAAACTGTAAGAAATCTTTCATTTTCTTTCTGTTAATTTGTATTTTTTTCAGTCCATCTTCCCACGGCTGTTTTATCACTCTAAGTTACCTGTACGTGCCACCTCCTTCTCGCTCTCTCCCTCTTTCTCGCTCTTATACTAACAATCTTTCTATCATGTCGCCACATGGGTCTGACAGCTCAGGAAAATGAGAATTTAAAACACGGGGGTGCTCCCCACATGATGCCGGAAAACAGCTTTTATTATTCATGGACACACACATTCCCCACCCTTTCATATTCAAAGACAGGAGAGGAGGAGAAACTCTGCAACCTGTTGTAATTGACATGCATTAGAAAAGTTTGAAGCAGGTGGAGGGAATAGTTTATCCACTGTTGAACAGCTCGACATTTCCCAAAGACACTGCTGTCTTCCTCACATCTGCATATGACTCAAACAATCAATTATTAAATCGTGAGCAGAGAAATGAAAGTTATGATGTGAATATATGCGTTTTTAATGGAGATGGACTGGTACGTTTATAAGTTAGAGTATAATAACCAATATACTATGACTGGTTTGTGCAAGCTACAGAAATATGAGGGAACAATGACTTCCTAACTTGCTCAAAGCACATAAGAGGTGGAAGTAAATGTGCAAGTTGCCAAGCTCTATCTGGATCTCAAGGGTTATGTGTTATTATTTGTCTGTTTGACTTAAGGTAAACACCAGCCTGTTAAAAACAAATTAGAGTTTAGGGGCAGCCAGGGCCCAGGTGGTAGAGCAGGCTATCTACAAATCATACGGTTAGTGCTTCACCTTGCATAGCAGCTCTGTATCCATTGGTGAATGAGAAACACAATGTTAGAACCTTGATAAGGTCAAAAGGTGCTGTTTCAGTGCAGACCACTTACCATTTAGTTTAGATCTAAACAATCTTGTATGTTAAATAGAATGCAATGCTCTTAAGAGTAGAGTATTTTGCAATTAACATCACAGCATAACTATTTTGAAGTGATAAAAAAATTCTCCCAAGTAAATGACTCAGACTTCAAGGTCAAAAAACCAAGATCTCACTGAAAACTGTAAAGTCTCCTCATAGCTTTCTAAACATTACAATGGTTAGTCATAAAAGTTAGTTAATGGCTATTTTTTTTGTTCCTAACAACAACTAAATAAAAAAAAAAATCATCATGTTCTGGGTCATATTGGTAGCAATAAGTTTGAGAGAAGAATCAATCAGAATGTGTGAAGGCACAATGGAGAGCTGCTGCAATATTCATTTATAATATGCACCTTCATCTTTTAAATCACAAGGACAGTTTCAAGAGATATTAGTCAGAACTCCATATTATTTTGAAAATTTTGTGGCTGCTTCATATAAAACATTACTGTGGTGAGCACAGGGACCTAATTTAACCTCAAATATTTGAAAAAAAACATCTATTTGAGATAGACAGCTATGAGGAAAGGGGGGCAAGCAAGGACTTGGAGATCCTAACGAGGTCACAATCAGCGTGCATCTTGATTGATGTGATGAGAGGCAGTTGACAGCCCCAGGGTCCAGAGGTTTGGAAGGGGAGAGATAATCCTGGTGTACCCATCTCCTTTCAGCCTTGGCTTGGGGGCACAAAGTCAGGATACTCCACTGACTGATGAGCTCCAGGCCGTGAGCTCCAGACTACAGGCCGAACCCCACCTCCCTCTCCCTGCCCCATTCCTTACCCTGTCAGGCTTGAGCCACCTCTAACAGCCCTCTGCCCACACAATCACAGGCAGTGATTACCCGTCACACTGCCACAGATGGATGGGCAGGCACTGATACGTCTGACCCGTCGAGAGGGAGAGATTTTGTTATCGTGTGTTTGTATATATGTGTGTGTGTGTGTGTGTGTGTGTGATGTGCATGTGTGTGTGTGTATGTGTGAACATGCAGGTCATCTGTCAAACAACTTTGTCCTGAGCTATGTTTTTGTTTGGTTTGGGAGCTCATTTGTGGTGTGTGAATCAGAAAGGTGGGGTGTACCGCAAAAGGAAACAGTTCTCATGGTTGTATGTCAATGCCCTATTTTAATGTCAAAAGGTCTTCATGGACAAACAGATGTGCACGTGTATGTGGTTGAGTCCATGCATGTGTATTACCGGTTAGGTTGTTTGCAGTCTCCTCCTCAGTGTTTGTAGTAGGTTGTGATTTTAAATCTGTGCCAAAGGTCACTAGAGGATAAGTTTCAGTTGGTGTTCTGGAAACACAAAAGTCACATTAAGATTAGTAAATAAAGCTGGACCCTGAACAAAAAAGCAATATAGCAGCCCCATATAAACAGCACACATGCTGTACCTTGTCAAATTTGTCCAGTGAAAGGCAGGAAATGGAGATTTTGTAAGCAGCAGTGGGAGCTGCTAGTGGTTTATACTCTTTCTTCCTACGTAGTCAAAATCCTCAAACCTGTCAATGTTTGTATTTTCTATGGCTACTCAGATGGGCATATTTAATCTTGTCAACTGCATGCCTTTTTTCAGTCCTCCATACATGTACCGGTTTTTCTCCACACATACAGTACTTTGCATGCAGGAGCCTCTCTCGCCTGAGGCTGTTTGCATTTAGGCTTTCGCCAGAGAGCAGTAAAAAAGATACATGTCACTCTTCTGGTTTCCTTTGGTCTTGTATTTTTACCTCTCCTTTGAGATACATGCTTGAATCCTTCTTAATACATAATATATGTTATATATAAGACTTTATTATTTATATTATGAAAAAGATACAAGATAAAACAGAAGATAAAGAAACCTTCAAATGACAGTGTCTAGTTTAAGCATCCACAGAAGCAAAAGAAATGGTGCAATGTCCTTGAGGAGGATTTTAAATTCCTAAACAATTACTTTATACCCTGTAAATAAAAACCAGAGGAGAGTTTCCCTTGTGGCAAATTATTTAGTCTTTCTAAAAGAGAAAATTAAGATACAATGCAACTACTTAGATGACATTTAGAGACAAATTATGGACCTGTATCATTGTGTGAACAGGAGATGATGTACTGCTAAGTGATCTACAAGACAGGCTTTCACAGCGTGTCCATTCTAATTTCGCTTACTAATCAAAAACAATGTGTCAGTTTAGGTTTAAGCATCATTTAAACATCTCCACTGTTGTTTTTTGTTCTCTGCAATGAAGCAAAAAAGTAAGAAGGATGAGCCTTTCAATAGAACCATTTTGGCTGCCATATTTGCCCTATTTACAGAATTTACTTTCATCAAATTTGATATATGTGTTAGAAGAGTTTTAGAAAAGTCATCACACCTATCAGCTGTGGTATTTTGACCAACTATTCAGATTCTGTGTTTGTACTCTAAACTTTGGCTCTAATGAGATGCAAGATGATTTCTAGAAATCACTTGAATAGTTTGGGAACCCTTCATTCAGAGGCAAACACTTCTTCAGAATATACACAAGTAACAGACATTTCTCTTTCCAATCTAAAAACCTAATGGCTCTGCCCTAACTGTTCATGATGTGACTGTACATAATGTTCAAGAATTGGGATTTTTTTTTTTGTTCTTTCACCAACATTTCCTATTGTGTGTAGACAAAATATGGTGGCTTCGTAGTGGTTCCTAAGAGTCATAAAAGCCATTTCCCTTTTCATCGGAAAATAAAAATGCAATATTACATCAAGCCAGACTTTGGTCTTAAATTTGGCACAAGAAATCTGGTACAGTCAAAATAGGTCTTCCAGATGCAGGTAAAGGCCACTTCAGATCTCAGGCCTATGCCTGTGCAGGCTTTTATTTCAGGGTTCAGTGCCTTGATCACAGATACCTTAACCGCGGCAGTTGATGGAAGAGCGAGCATTCCCTTACCCCACCCACACTGCCCAGCAAGCTCAGGAAATCAAACTGATGCCCCCCTGGTCACAAGCTTGCTTTATGTAACCTGCAGGCCACGCACAAATCTACTGAGGTGATAGAGTTTACGACTCTAATATAGCTGAACACTTTTAGCAAATTCTTTAAAGCTCCTTCCTCCTGCAAACTCCCCCCTTCCTTTCACTCTTTTCCCCCATTATTATTGAAGCTTGTTAAAATTCAACCTCTCCTTCTTTCTTTCTGCCAGCCAGCCAGTCTCCCTGTCTCTCCATTAAGCTCTGCCACCATCACCGCTGCAGGCTTATTGCACTCTAGATTGGCTCTCTGGTCTATTCCACAGTTAAAGGCAGCTACAGCTGGGGACTTAGAGCATTCCTGCTCAGGCAGTCAGAAGGGCCTAAAACTGCACTCTGCTCTCCTCTCCCCTGACCTGCTCTCCAGTGGACTACTCAGCCCAAAAGGAGCCGCTTAAATAAAGGCTGTAATAATGGGACCTGCTGAAGCCAAGCCCGCAGGCAGTGTACTGCACAATAAGTGCTAAGAAACTGCTTTGTACACTGGTGACTTATGTAGGCTGACTACAGAGACCAAAAAGAGGAAGGAGAGGCATGTACAGTAGTAACAGAAGGTGTGTAATATGAAACCTGTGTGTGTGCACACATGGGGAATTGTATAGTTGTGTCCCCATTTATGGAAGCAGCGTGTGATGTGAGGAGACCTTGAAATGGACCCTTTGTGCACAAGTGGTTATATTCATGTTCCCAGTTGTACATGTTGTGACCTCAACAAATCGTAACTTGGCGACCTCTGTATGTGACTGATAAAATGTTGGTATGTGTGTACTGTATCGTACAAACACCTGGTGTACATGGTTACATCAAGACATGATTGGGGGGAAAAAAAAAAAGTCAGTGATGTACCATCTAAAAAAGAAAGTAAGAAATAAAACAAAAGAAACTAACAATCCTGAAAAAAAATGTAATGTATTTTAGCATTACTACTGTCTTATTATATGTCTGAGTATTCAATTCCATCTTAGTGGTTTTATGTTAGTTTTAGTTTGTTGTTGTTGCTTTTATAAGAATAGGTGCAAGACAGTGTGAGCACCACGCCTTGTGTTGTACTTAGAAAAGAAACGATGAATATATATATATATATATATATTGCTGTAAAGGCAGAAAACACAATTGTGAGCTATCTCTGTTTTCTTCAGTTTGAAAAATTATTCTAAACAAAAAAATATAAGTTGTCAGGCCTAATGAGGCGTCATGGAGCCTATTGCCCAAACCCCATGACAGGAGCTTCTCCACGGTTAACAATATGTGCTGCATGTGTGGTGCATGTGCACTGGAGTCTGTACCTGCGGTGCTTCTTGAGGCGTAATCTGTCCAAGTGGGTAAGGCTGTTTTCTTTGAACTCCACCTTGACAGGTAGCCTCTCTTCTCTCCCTTCTTTTCTTTGTCCTTCAGCTTCTCTGTCTGGAGGGAGGTCAGCCTGGGTCGCCATAGCTGACACTGATACTGGAGGAATATGGACAGGGGGAGATCGCACGAAATAAAGTTAAGATAAGAGGAGGAAAACATAGCCTAAAGGAAAGAAAGACAAAGGTAGAAAAGGAAGCAGGAAAACATAATCCGCGAGCTTCTCAATACACCTCTCCTCAAGAAGTGAGAAAACACCTTGTCACCATGCCAAAAGTGCCAAAACACAAACAGACAGGAGAGAGCCCCCTGGGAATAAGAAAAAGATGTACACAATACAAAAGGAACATAGTGAGCGCATGAGAGAAAAGGAAAGATAGAAGTAAGAAAGGAAAAGAGAAATGTTATGATTGTACTCCAGACACTTTGGCAGTCCACAGTGGCAGCTTTAAATTGGGCCTGGGTGCCATTGGCCTGACAGAAATAATTAGGGCTGGAGGGGCTAGCAGCAATTTGCAGAGCAGAGCGAAGGGAGAGAGGAGCAGAGTCTGTCCAAGCAGTAAAGCAGAGAAAATAGGAGGTCTAATAAAAAAGCACAAACACCTAGACACGTACACACAAAACCTGGAATAATAGTGCTAATAATGCACACCCACATAAACCCAGACACACAAACACTGTTGCGCATGCGCACATGTAGAAACACAGTGTGAGTGAAAAGCCACAAAATTGCCTGACACAGTGGAGCTTTTACATACACGCATACCCACAACTGAGGCGATTAGTGCTGTGGTGTGGAGTAAGGCCACCCCTAACACTCCTGTCATTATCTCAATATGCAACAGCCATGGATTACCCTCCTACTGCAGTGGTAAGCACTTTCTGTAGAAGGCCTTAACAGATCAGAGCACAGACAGCGAGTGGGGAAGCAGGAAAGATGAGGAAAACTGCAAAAATGGGAAGAAAAGAGGGAGGAAGAGCTAAGAGAAGCATGCAGTTGGCAAAAGCAATAGAACATTATAAAATATTTGGTATTTTTCAAACGTATGTATTCATCTGATACCCATAGTTAAGTAGATATAAAATGCAATAGTCCATATACACTTAATTCTGCTCCTCTGCATGGTGCAACCTACCACTCCTTAGAATAATAAGTGCACTTTTTATGCTGTTACTGTTTACTTTTAATGAAGTACGCTTACGCTACCTGAAGTTCCACTAAACAATATTTGGATCCTGATTTGTAATAATAATTATATAATGATCGATGCTGAGAAAAGGTACACTTAAATTCTGTAGAACTATAAATGCTTTCCAACAAAAGGATTAATCCCATTTTCTGCCTTGTGTCTATGCAGTTCACCTGGTCGGACAGGTATCCACAACACATTTGTCCTGGGTTCTTCCTCTCCTCCATCGCTCTTCTCCCCTCTCCACTGTCTGAGAGCCTCCTGGAAAGAGCTTGCAGACTCCTCCTCATTATATTCCCCAATGAGAAGAGGGGATGGGAATCCTTTATTATCATCTTCAAATCTTCCCACCATCGTTTTCTCCTCTCCATGATTCACAACCAACACCTACAACAAAAGGAAAATCTTGTGACATCAGAACTTGACGGTCACAAGGAGACTTAAGGCTAAGGCTAAGACTCATTACTAAAGCTCAGCAGTAGCACAAATCCAATACTACTAACAAATACTCTGTTTTGTGATATACTAACACTGATGAGTATGACTGTGTACTAGGCTGTTGCATGACTAAATATACTTAATGGTGGAAGCAGTTAAAAAGATTTGTATTGTGATGACACGCTACCGTCTGCAGGCATAATAAGAAAAAACATGTCTTTAAAATTTGATCTATGCAAGCATGGCTGTACACTTGGCTGTATTCAAGGAATCTTAATCTATCTTCATGGTCGACCTGAATATTAGCTCAACTGAAATTAATTAAAAAATATATATTTATTTTCTAGGATTAATGTTCATCAGAAGTAAAATCATAAAGTGATTTATTGCATTACATACAAATGTCAGGCTGATCAACTTAAAACTCAGTAGGCATTCAGCAGTAGTTGTAATTTTCTCATCCCTAGCTTCTAGAAATCATGATAAAAAAAGATGAACAAGGTCTGCTTACAGCCCAACTAATTTAACTCTTACATCTTAGATTGACAGTGATAGGACAGATTAATGGTTTCTTGCTCCTGGGCCCCGCTGAATAATATATTAAAAGTATTCTAGGAACCACCTTCAAATATGAATTAATGGAATTAGGGGGACGATGCAGTCTAGTCTACACACTGGTAACGTGGGTGACATCCATTAATGTTTAAAAGAAATAGATCTCAAGAATCTAGTATACAATGGGTTTTTTTTCCTCTTATACATTCAGCCCATTACCTGGATTTCAAACATACTGACCTCAGAGTCAGGTAAGGAAGTTGTTGTGGCCTCTCAGATGGGGGCATCTTTAAAGGATCTCGGCTCTATCTGAAGTCTAAACATGTAAGTTGAACACTAGTTTGATATACACAGACTTTTTACAGTACCTTCTGACCCCAGCTGTTCGAAATGACTGTTGTGTGAATAAGGTCAACTGAGCTCTGTGGTGCAAAGAGTCTGAAATGTCAATCTAACAGTTTTTGCCAGACCTACACTGCTGGAGGGCATTTTTTAGTCCAAAGGTACATGCAGTTCACAAGCCTGCCTGTAGATACAGCCTGTGGATATAGCGTCAATTAGGGTTTGTATGAAGTCTTTTCAATTGACTCACAGGGTGCAGAGGTAAAAACTCACACCGTGCAGAAGCCTATTTGATATGTTTCTACCACATTGTCACAGCAAGTAAACTATAAATGGAGAGAAATTTCATTCACCGATCAATAAGTACTTCAAAACAACATACCTAAATATAAAAAACACTTGTTGGTACAGTTAATGTTAAAAGGACATTTTTTATGACTACTCTAAAATATTTTGAAAAATCTATAAATAATGTATGGGCAAAATGCACAAAATATTGTTATAAAGTAGCATTTGGGATGTTTGATGTGTCAGTCTTCCCTATTATAAATCCATCCATCCATTTTCTATACACCGCTTAATCCTCACTAGGGTCGCGGGGGGGCTGGAGCCTATCCCAGCTGACTCAGGGTGAAGGCAGGGGACACCCTGGACAGGTCGCCAGTCTATCACAGGGCTACACTTAGAGACAGACAACCATGCACACTCACATTCACACCTACGGACAATTTAGAATCACCAATTAACCTCAACATGTTTTTGGACTGTGTGGGAGGAAGCCAGAGAACCCGGAGAGAACCCACGCTGCACGGGGAGAACATGCAAACTCCACGCAGAAAGATCCCGGGTGTCCTCACCGGGAAGCGAACCGGCAACCTTCTTGCTGCGAGGCAGCGGTGACAACCACCGCCCCGCCTTGCAGCCCCTATTATAAATAATCTGATTTTTAAGGCTTTGGCCTGACGATTGTGTTCACAGCAAGCATTTACATGAACTTCATTTGTGTTGTCACAATAAGAAGCCCATGAGAGGGCACATGCTCTGATAAGGCCCAATATCTGTACACAGTAGTGGCTCATCCTATGAATAATCTGCCTTTTCAACATTTCTCTTAAGACGCTTTCTTCTTTTGTTTAATCAAAAACTCAACACAATGTGCATTTGAGTTGCAGGGGAGCAAAATCACTGAGCTAGTTGCCATATTGGTTTCTGCAGTGTTTAATGTGGGATGTTAGGAGGAGCATATGGATTTGTTTTGTGGTTGTATGTTTGTCTGTATCTTGGGTGTTAATCAATAAACCATGTGTGTATACTGTATGTGGTAGATTAAGTGAATCAATGCATTTCCATGTAGCTGTATTTCAAACTAAGTTCAGCCCTTGAACACTTATACGGCAACTGTATTCGTGTAGGTGACTAAATAAGTAGTTACCACCTACCTGGCTGCAGTCACGGTGCAATTTCATATGTTTATCCCCAACCTCTGTTCCTTTTTCTGGGCTCTCATCTCTTCCTCCTCTGGTAATTGCGTTGGATGTGATAATGTGATTGGAATTCAGGGTGGCACTGGGACTGGGATTAGGACTTGTAAAGGTACCGGGATGGGAGCTGGGGTTAATCTGCCTCTGGAAGCAGTTGACAACATCTCGAGTGTTCACATGGGTCTGTAAGTCTGTCTGTAACAGAAGGGCATGGTATATGAGACTGGATCAACATTGTTGTTACTGAACAAAATGGCAGCCAGCACATTGTGAGAGAGATGCGATACATACAAATTACTCCAAATAAAACAGCAGGGAAATCAAGGGAATCAGGAGAAAATGGGAGAAGAAAACCCTATATATTTTACACACAATATATAAAAACAAGGGATTATTGTGAATAATGCAACACATTAAAACAAGAAAGTATCTAGTTTTTTAATAAATTAAAGTAGATGTGAAGGCTACAAAATGTTCCAGGGGGCAGTCTTATAAAATGTTGTTTTATTTGTTGCCTGTTTTAGATTTGAAAGACTGAAATGATTCAGCTTTCCTCAGTTTCTCTGGAATGTGTCATCACACACATTATGAAAAAACATTCCTTTCATGTTAACATTACTAAAATGAAGCCCTTTTGTGAAGCAATGCAATCAAGCAGTGAAAAACCAAATTAAAGGCATAGCTGTGCTTTTTGCTAGAAAAGAAAGCCACAGGTTTAAGGAGGTAGACTCTTAATCAGCAGTGCTGTTAATCTGACCACTGTCTACAACTGTGATCAACAAATATTTGTCCTAAGTGTCCTAATTTCCAAACAGCAGACAAGTGATGTATCAGTCACAACATTCCACATATTAAGATAATAAGTACCAAGCAAGCCCCACTTGATGTAGACTGATGACATAAAGGCAACGAGATGAGGCCAATGTAGACAGCTGCCATGAACCCCATTTAGAGGGTACAACCTAATCATTTTAAGTGCTCATACCTACATCACTGGCATAACCTTGAAAGTAGCAACAGTGAACTCCATTTTATGGAGTTAACGTGTCCTCCTTCATTTTATGTAAATGAATCCACAAAGAGTCTGTGCAGAAAGATACTGGTAATGCATGTCAAAAGACAAAGTTGGTATTATACTTCATGTCTGTCCGCTTGTTATGATGCGACATATTGACCTTCTGATAATACTGCTTCCATTACAGTGTGGGCCGAGGCTCTTGTCTTTCCAAAATGCTGCAGTGCTTTGTCCCTTATTGTTTAAATAAAGTTGAATCCCCCAAAAAGCCCTTTTCTAAGCCATTCTACAGACTTTCCTGCGATGCATGCATTCTGCGTCTGTGTTTTTCCACCCAAATCAACAAGCCTGTTGCATGATGCCACTTGTCGCTGCTGATTTGGCCACTCATAGGGACCAAATCAACGGATCCTCAACATGCACCCAATAATAAAAACAAGTTAACCCTCACCCTACCACTACCAAAAGACATTGCCAGTGCTGTGTTTATATTAGTCTGAAAACACTTCGGCAGCTACCCAGGGGTTGGCAAGTTATTCTATGTTAACTAGCCTAGCTTGAACTACTGGCTGATAAAGGGCTGGTACATACAGTCAGCCTCTGCCTCTGTAAACCACTCCAGTGGATATGGACTGAAGCAATCAACATGTGATTGAAGTGGACACTTTCAGCTTTGATTCAAGGAATTTAACAAAACTATTGCATCAACCATTTAGGAATGACAATCATTTTTTTCATAGTCTCGCCATTGTCACAGTCTCAAAAGTAATTTGATAACCAAACCTAATTCTAAATATAACGATTATTTTTAGTACTTTGATGCAAATATTTTGCAGTCAATGACTGCTGGAAGTCTGGAACCCATGAACACGATCAAACAACGAGTTGAGCTGAGTCTCCTCCCTTGAAATGCATTGTCACACCTTTACTGCGGCTGCCTTTAGTTGCCGCTTATCTGTGGGTCTTCTTGCCTTCAGTTTTATCTTCAGTAGGTAAAAATTATTCTCAGATGGATAATGACAGTTGACTGACTCTGATAATAAAGAACATTGCATTTATTTTCCATAAGAGGCTCTTTAGTTGCTTTCACCATATGTTTTGGGTAATTACTGATCTGCATGGTGAAGCGCCATCCTATCAGTTTTGCAGCATTTGACTAAGTCTGAGCAGAAAGTAAAGCTTTACACTTCAGAATTCATCCTGCTACGTCTATCAACAATGAAATCATCAAAAAACACTGATGACCCAGTTCCACCAGCAGTAAAACATGCTAATGCCATAACGCTGCCTCCACATTACCTGTAGGAGGATGATATGGTGTGCTTTAGATCATAAACCTGTCACCATACTCTTCTCTTCCAATCACTCTGGTATTAGTAAATCTTGGTCGCGTTGATCTACAGAGTGTTGTATAAGTATAATCTGTTTTCTCTGTTCTTGATTGTTACCAGTAGTTTGCATCTTGAGGTAAAACCTGTTTTTACATCACTTGATTGTAGACTTAGGCAACAATACGCCTACATCCTCAAAAGTGTTATTGACTTGGTCAAATGTAGTGAAGGGGTTTTTCTTCACCAAGGGGGAAAATTCAGTTGTGTTTCACTTTACCTGTCTACCCCGTTCTGTTTTTTCAGCCTAATGACGGGCTTCTTCACTTGCATTAACACCTCTTTCGAGCACATATTGAGACTTCCAATGAGCTGTTACTAAATACAAAATGGAATCCACTCCAGACTTCCTATCTCCTGAATTTGTCAGGAAATGACAAGAAAAAAAACTCTTAAATTATAGCTGATGGTCGACTTCAATCACATCTTGATTGCTTCATTTCAAATACATTGTGGTCATTGTATGAAGGAAAAATTAGAAAAATTATGTAACTGTTTAAATACAAGAATACAACTGTATTTATTTTTTCACATGTTTACATCCAAACTTGTTGCTTTCCTGTGCGTTTCATTTATTTATTTTTTTCACATACCTAAGACACAACATGGCAGGTTCTCTTTTGACGACAACTAGCTAAAGGGCTAACGACTAAGTCACTTCAACCACGTAAATCTTCTTTTTAATGGACGCTTAGACTCTACCATTGATTACATTACCTGGAAAACAGCTACACTAATAATCCTTTGTAACTCTTACTAATCTCTTAACTCCTACACCTATTAATGATGATAGCCTGATTTTGTGACCTAAAGGAGCATATGGAATCGGAAATGGCTAATGTCACATGTTGCATCAGACTTATCATGCAGATTGTTTTTACATTATCCCATTTTAGCCACAAAGCCATTCTGCTTCTGCCATAGCAGAACAGACACACTCAAATCCTACTTTTTTCCATGAAAAAATTGTATTTACATCGTATGCGATCAGATATCTACACACTGGACAAGAGAAAATGTGAAGCACAGTGAACTGATTATGTATATACCACAGGCTAAATTCATAATTCTGTTCCATTAATCACCACTGACCAGCAGGGCCACAGAGGTTAACCCATCTGTGGACTGGTACCTTCACTCGAAGGTGTCAAAACTATACAATGTGTATTAATGGAAATGCGAAGAAAGTGAAAGCAGTTCAGGCAATGCAGTATAATCATCATCATCATCATCATCATCATCATCATCATCATCATCATCATCATTCTCATCACTGTCACTTCTTCATATCCACATTATTACAAAGTGCTTCACAAAAGGATTAAATCATTAAAACATTAAAACAAATTTGATTAAATTA
The DNA here is from genome assembly GCF_000690725.1 of Stegastes partitus. Classification (NCBI taxonomy): domain Eukaryota; kingdom Metazoa; phylum Chordata; class Actinopteri; family Pomacentridae; genus Stegastes; species Stegastes partitus. The sequence goes on along the minus strand of NW_007578137.1, from coordinate 280,076 downwards.
AATGGGATTTTTTGTTTGTTTGTTTTAAAACTGCTTTACAAGAGGTTTAACAAACCGTAAAAGAGTTAGAAAATCTAATTTCAGCGAGTAAATCCCCAAAAGTCCAAAAACCCCATGCCACCAATCATGCTGAGCTAATGACCAGAAGCCAGCTGAGCTAACGTGGTGTAATGGCTTATATGGGGTTAGTAGATCCTTGATAAAGTTAGTGGCTTAGTCATGCAAAGTTTTGAAAGCCAAAAAGAAAATGTTAAAACCAATGAGGCAATGAACAGGTAGCCAATGTAGGGAGGCCAGTATTGGAGTTAAACAATAAAATATCAACCTAGACTTTAAAAAAAAAAAAAAAAAAAGCATTTGCAACCATTTTCAGATCCTTAAAAGATAAGAATAATCTGATTTTATAAAATTGATTTAATGTCATTATTAAATTTGAAGAAAATTTTGAGAAGTCCAACAAACTGGTATCAGACAGACACGGGTGGTAAGTTGGGTTAGGTCAAATGGGTGCTGTCATTATGACATTATGTTTATTAATGACGTGACCTAAGGGCAGCATATAAATGGATAACAGGAACAAACCCAAGAGTGACTCTTGAGGAACACCATGAGACACAGAAGATTGGGAATTTTCGTCAACAGAAAACATCGTGTTCATGAGCAAAAATGAGCATAAGCAGTTAAGAGCAGACCCTGTATATAATGCTAATACTAATATCCTCCATCGTTTAAACAAAGTCAGTCACAAAATCCTCAGTGAATTCAAGGCTAGGGTCAGTATTATGCATGTTTAAACAACTAACAACAGAATCAGTTGCCTTAAATAAAATTATAGGCATTTGTGGAAATTAAATGGCCATGGAAGACTTGTAACCTATTTGCCTTTAATATATGTTTAGCATTCTCTTGAGGGGCTTAGAGTACTCATTAAGCCATAGAGAAGGATTCAACTTTTATCTTTAGGAATTTGAGAGGAACAGTGTGGTCAAGGGCGGAGTGGCAGATATTGTTAAAAGTATGAGCCATGGCATCAGGGCACTGTTGCTGCAGAAAAGAGCTCAAGGTTAAGCTGTTGGAGAAATTTTTACTGGCAGAATCAGCAGAAGGGACTCGTGACAAAACGGTGGTACAAGGTTTAACAGTGGGTATGAAAAAGGGGCATTGAAAATAAAAGCGTTATGATCTCAGATATTAAAGTCAACAAGGTTCCCATTCAAGGGGGGAAAAAAAACACTAACTCCACCAGGACCAGATCTAAAGTATGACCTAGGAGGTGTGGCACATTTTACAATGTGATTTAAACTACAAGGATCTTTATGATTCAAGAAATCACAGGAAAGGGGATGAGAAGGACATGGTTATTAAGATCACCAAAGATGATATATCAAGTTTTGGAATAATCAGAGATGAGCTGAAAATTCAGGAATAAAACAATTAAGCTTCAGAAGTATAGAGAACAAAGGAACCCAACCAGTAAATAGAAAACTTAAAAAAAAAAGAAGCAAATAAAGTAAAACAAAAGGCATAAGCATGCACTTAAAACTGTTTCCATGTATAACAGCTGTGCCACCACACAGATAGTTTCACTTAAAGGTACAATATTATATAGGTGAGCCAAGTCTCATTAGCCATAAGAAAAGGTTCAAGCAAACAGAAGTCAGAAAATCATTGCAAGTAAAGGACTTACTGGAAAAGGATTGCACATTTACCTGCCAAATTTTAGAGAGAAAAGTGACAGAACAGGGGGTTGGGGAGAGGGCAAACAAATGATCTCTTTTTCATATGACCGCCCTACATTGGCAAATTTAGGCAGATGTCACGGCCCCCAGTGCTTGTGTACCGTCTTGCTGTTGTGGTGGACTTTTACAGACTGTGTGTGGAGAGATGGCCTGTGTAGGCCCATTTCTGGCTGGCTGAGAGCTTCCAGAACACCAGGTGCCAGTCACCTCTGATAATTAGCCTGGGGCTGAAGACCTGCACTCCAGCCCTTGTTCTCCCCGCCTCCTGTCTGATTGGGCCACCACCCGGTTCCCTCCACCTTCATCCAATCAACTGCAGCAATCAATACACCTGAAGCATAAATCTGCATCCAACCTCACAGGCAAGGCAGCTGTAATTTAGTGCGAGCAGTTCACTTTGGTGCCTTTTGGGTCTTTGTGTTTTGTGTTCTCTGTAGCTCCTGTTAGCAGCTACCTGACTAGGTTCGAAGTTTCACGTGTTTTAGTAACACGGGTCACTTCTGCTAGCAGCTGCATAACTCGTTTATGAGTTACATGTGTCTTCTGTGTGTTTGGAGGTACTCGTTTCTGTTGGTTGTGGGTGTTGCTGTTGACGTTTGGCTGTGGAGTTTAGTTGTTTTGTTTTGTTTAGCTAGCTTTGATAACTCTGTTAGCCTTTGTTTGGTTTTATTAGGTTCTTTGATTTAGCAACATCCACCAACACGGTTTTCTTTGTATTGTCACATTTTTTTGTGTGTTAATTATGTCACTAAGCAATAAATTACCTTCACTAATTACACCTGGCTTTTGTTACTCCTAGCCGACCCTAAACAGTTTGGCTGTAACAGCAGAAAACTGGATCTTGACTTCCAGATAACAGGGAGGCCAATGGGGGGAAGCAATCAAACGAGACAGTGGACGAATCATCCTGGTTTCTGGCCTGAATATGATCCCTATTTACTATGGGGGATGGGGAGCTAGATCATGAAACAGTGCCAGTGCTGTTACAAAGTCATTTATTGCAGGGGAAGAAGAATTTGTAAGTGTACGAAAGCTTGATGATAATCAAACAGCTGGGCTGATTAGAGCGTTGTAACAAATATTGGCGATAGATTAACAATTATGGCTTTTGGAGGGGCATTATGAATTTAACAGTTATATCAGCCATTCCGTCTAGGTTAGCATATGTATTTAGGGTAAATATTTCCTTTTAAATATGGCTTTGATAGTACAGTACCTATGAATGTGATTCTAAGCAGACTAGGTTTTAAGGGTGTTGCCTAGGGAGATGTGCTTAAGGGCGGGTAGGGTCTAGAAGCCCAACTGGGGCAAGTGGGTGACATGGTTCAAGGTCAGTGCAGTTTTATGGGTGTAGCATGGTGATGGGCAGAGTCTGAAGGGCCAGCCCAAGCAGTGGGTCACAGCATATTTCCTCATAAATCCTCCTCAAAAAGCTTTGACACTGGTGCTAAATGACTTTAGCTCAGGGTATGTGACATTTGGTCATGGTAACCAAGGTAAGGCATATTCACGAGAATCAGGCTTCACTTTACAGAGTTGTGCTGTTGTAGTCCAAGCTTTGCCACTATTACTTATGGATTTCGGCTTTTAGGAAGTCTTTATTTTATTTTTATTTTTTTAATTGGGCATTCATGGACTGTCATTCCTTATTATAACAGCCTCTCTAGGTGGGTATATGAAATAAGGGTTATAGAATTGCTTATGAATATGGATTTAGTACTTGTGAACTTTGGCTCTTACAAAGCTGACTTTAAAGGGTAAACCAGAACTCAAAAACAAGAGTTACATTTTCACTCTGTAGGTATAATGGCACCAGATGCTTAGCTCAAGAACTTCACCCTTGACAGAATCTAATCTAGGTCCTTTTTGGAAGTTCTGATTAAGATGACCTCCAAAAACGAAACCATTCAGTTGTTGTGAGTGATTTCTAATGTCAAGGTTCAATATCTTGAAGTTGAAAAACAATTTTGAAAGCCATATTTTACCAGTTCTGCAGTAGCTTGGTACGCCTGCAACTAAACCTGTAGCACCCCAAAAGTCTAACCATAGACAACACTTCCAGTCATTATACTAATGTACAAGTTGTTTGGAGTCAGCTATGGTTGTGCTTCAAATTGACATACTGCCATGTAGAAAAGGTGGTAGGCAGCTGGCAATATATAAAGGCTAATGCAAACAAAGCCTGTCAGCGTCTTTGTCAGTGGGTGACATAAGTAACACTGGAAAACTGGCTTACGGCATTTAGGCACCAACAAAAGCTAAGTCAATTGGAAAGATAAAAGGCTTACTTAGCTTAAATACTGCTTTACTCAAGTGAAAGCCAAAAAACATCTTTTCAACACCAAGTTTTTCTGTGATGCTAATTTTGTATTTGCAGACAAACAATCAGGTGGTTAAGATGCTTTTCAGTAATTATAAACAGCACCAAAGACTGAGGTATTGATGATTGGAAAAAATTAACACATGCTGTAGTATGTGACATGGTGATTATAAGGTCTAGACACAGAACAATAATTCAGAAAATGTAACAGACAACATAACAACATGTCATCTGTTTAGATCCGATCTGGGGTTTGGAGTTGGGCTGACAACCTTTCTGTGTTCACACCCCCAATGTACATTGTAACCATGTTTGGATTATGACAGATGAAGGATTTGAGGGATCATGGATGGCTTTGAGGTACACTTTCAACGGCTCTTGGCTGGTCAAACCAGCAGCTTAGTTGGGCTCTGTGATATGATCAACCTCCTGATGAAACAGCATCCATGAGTACTCCTGTGTACTTTCCCGTTTGTGTGGGGCCTGTCATCCAGGCAGTATGGGATCAGGTTTTGCGGCGTAGTATATGTCAGTTAAAATAACTATTGTACTGTTAGCCACTAAAACTGACCTGCAGCACCCTCACAGAGATTTAAACTGTCTGACAAGATTTTGAAGGAAACAAGCAAGTTACTGAGTTTAGAAAATATAGAAGCAGAGTGGGGACAATGGTAGTTTACTTTAAACATGTGGGGGGGATATCTGCAACTAAATCAGCACTAACTAAGCCACATTTAATAAAGGGCTTTTGCAGCATCGAATTACTTGCCTTGGAAACTCTAGACATTTTCTCCTGCAATTAAATCTTTGTTTGTAAACAAGCCCACAAGCCTGGAGACATTACTTTCCTCATCTTATGAGCATCTGATGGCAAATCTTTGCATTACATGGATTTTTTAAAAGTGAAACAACTGCAGCCATCCACCTTGATCTATTTCTCTTTTTGGTCATCAGCCAGCTGTGTTTACAGGTGCACATCAAAGGACACTGAAGACCTTGTTAAGCCTCAAACTAAGAGGTTGTCAGATCATCTAACAGCATGTGAAACCCCCTTTCTGACGGTGTAATTGCAATGGGCTCAGTCTGAAAGTAACTTTCTCAAACTTACAATCCATAAATCATACCAACATCACACAATGGTCAAATGGGGGGGAGGATAGGTACGGCTTTGAACTTTTCCCTTAAGCTCTCTTTTTTCCCTCTTCAGACAACCTCTGTCACTTTTCATGTGTCCAACGGATTGCAACACAATGAATGCCTTTAAGGAAACAATGTCCAAAAGTATGTGCTGTTATCACAACATCACAGTGCACTGTTAAGAATTCTAGGACATTTCCTACAGTTATCAACCCTTATTTTTACCAAGCGGTCATCTGCAAAGTGATGAAGCTTGGTGCTTCCTATGTCAGGTTTGATTTGGTTTCATGTCTTCTTTGTTGGGGTTGACTGTTAATCAAGAAACTGTAACAGTACTTGTTAACAATGAATGCTAACTGTTTAATTTGATAGAAAGCAAGTAAGTCAATAATAATAACGGTACAATTAAAACTGGTACCACAAGCATGCTGGTGGGCAAAAAAGTCCCCACTGTGTACATTATAATCTCTGAATAATGCACAGAAAGATTGTCTTTTAGTTGGAAAATCTAGGGTTCCAGCCAACACATTTCCACATAGTATCAACAAGGTGGGCAACCCCTGCTATACCAGCTCCAGGAAACTATTCAGCTGTGGAACCAGCACCTCTGACTTGCCTTTTTTAGGTGACAAGGGAAACTTAAAATTTGCTTTATATTTCTCACATACAGCACTACAAAGAAAATGCTTGCAGTCACAACCCTTGGTCTATTGTTTAACTCTGCTGAAACTCCTGTGGGTTGAGGTACCAAAAATAGAATGATTGTACAAGTAAAAGGCACTGCAAAGAGACTAACTTTATATATAGTGCTGCAGCTGCAGCAGAGAGAGAGGAAGGTGGGAGAGTGCAATAAAACAATTTCCTAACGTTTAAATTAGCTCAATTAAACATAGTAATGCCAATTTTAAATGTTGTTGTATAACTAAAAATTGCCTGTCAGTGTTTTGATATACCAAGGCATAGAACACCCATCTGGTACCCCACACGGTTTAGGCTAAATTAAATACCAAGAATGCTTTGCATACATTAATTGAGTGAGGTGTGTGTGTAAGAGGCTGGACACACGAGCTGATGAGGCACTGATGAAAGCTCCAACACCGCATACTGATGAAATTAATATTCTTTTTGTCTTTCTGTCTCTCATTCTGCCTCCATCCCTCCCTCATTCTTTCCAAGGCAAATGAAACAGGATTAGCAGAAGAGAGAGGGAGAGATATGCCTGTGTCAGCTGCATGTGTATAATCCCCAGTCTTTATGTCCTGCCAAAATACACAGTTTTGCTTTACCAGTGACTAAAGTGAGGACGGAAACAGAGATGAACACTGAAGAGATACAGAGAGAGAGTTGTCTTGTGTGGTTTCACGGAGCTGTTCCAGCATGTGCACTTTTTGTCTCTGTCAGTGTGCATGGCTTCGTTCCATCATGGTGGCTACTCAATACATATTAGTGTGTCGACCCAGCCAATAGTCAGGTAGGACATAGATACAAAGACTGAACAAAGAGCTGTCTATTTAAACTACGCTATTATTAATAGTTATAGGTTAATATTTTGCTATTCTAAGTTGTACAGTTCTGTGCACAAAAACATAAAAACCTAAGGAAACACATTTTGCCAGATAAATCAAAGAATGCGTTGTATGTCCATACAACCATTCAAAAGTGAGTACACTTAGATGAAAATACTAGCATCCAAGAAAACAAAAAAGAGGCAGGGAAAATTGCATACATGTTGGGAGGGAAAACAATGCAGCTAGCAGAAAATAGAAGATTACCAAAAGCCATGAGTACACAGAGTAACTACATAATGCATTAATAGCAGCCACGACGTCAGTAGCCACAAAAAAATACTGAAAAAATGAATACATGCCTTCTGAACATACTAGGAACAAAGAGAGAATACTCAAGGGAAAATAAATTCAATACCTCAGCAACTTTTACATTGCACACGAGCTGCAAAGGCACTAGAACTGAATATGGCAAGACTTTTACAAATGGTGCTTCTTTATCAGTCAGTTGCTTCGCTACAGCCAATCACTTTTGCTTGGTTAATTTTGGAGACCAGCACTGCTTGGTCCTGCTACCAAAATATAATATCATGACGCATCACATTTGTAGCAGTGGACCTGATAACAGGCTGGCATGCCACAGTGATTTGAGAGCATGCCATAGTATATTACAGAGGGGAAAAAAAGGCATCAAGGAATTCACTTGTCCACCACCAAATCATTGAAAAAATGTTGAAGGAGTTAATTTGAAAAGTAAATATTTTAAGAAAGTCTGCTTTAGAGAGCAAACCTGTAGTCTTGACATTAAAGATAAAGTAGTATGTTTACTAGATAGAAGGACAGTGATATTGGCTCAAAATCCTATTCTGTCTCGTTCAAACCTGCCATGATCTTAACGCTCAGAACCCCAAGCAGATTCTGGGTGTTTTTCTGTTCCTGTCACATTTTTACTCACTGTGGATTCATTGTTTATAGCAATAAAAAAAAGTCCTGCATCTATATGTAAACATCACAGCTTGGAAATAAGTGGAATTTGAGAGAACTCAAAAATGTCCTGTGTGTATTATTACACAGTTATAATGCAAACAATCATAGAAAGAGAATAAAAGCAAAAGTTACATTTCTTGCTTTGCACAAAAAAAAAAAAAGCGTAAAAATTCAAAAGACATTCTCAAGTGCATACAGGTGGGAAATACTGGGAGGCAATACCGGGGAAAAAAAATTGTGGCTCCACATGCTGTAAGCTGTATGACTAGGCCTGTTTACATTTTTACAACCTCCATAAACTAGGAGTTATTCACACTACTCTGCAGATCAACTCTAAGAAAGATATTTCATTCTGAATGTATCTTCCAATAACTTGCTGACAACTTGCTCCTCTGTATAGCATTTTTGAGTCATGCTACATTTATTTCATTGATCAAGTATGTTGGAATTTCTTCCCAATCTCTCTTGTTGTCTCCTCTCTGCCCTGTGTAAACACAGCCTGCAGGTCACCCCAAAAGTCCCTGAATATTTGTCACAGAACTGTTACTGCAGCTGATTCACTCATGGCTTCGCGGTTGCGCTGAGGAAGATTTGTTTGTATTTTACAAGATCTGGTGTATATGGTTTACTTTTCATACTTTTTTGATGAGATACAGAATAACATGAGTTTGATAAATAAAAAAAAGTATGCTCAGATTTGTTGGGTTTTCCTTTTGGAACTCTATGTCACACATACTTTAAAGGATTGTAAGGAAAGTTATTCTTTAAAATTCTTTGTGTTTTTTCACAGTTTTTGACTTTGACAAATTGTGTAATTTTATGATATATTAATAAACAAACAAAAAAATGCCTTTAAAACTCAATGGCAGGTTTGGGGGGAAATGGTTAAAGGGTGTTTGAACAACACAACTTACTCTCACTGCCATCATGAGTATTTGGTGTATCTTTGGATAAATGAGATCCCCCTTTTAAAAATGCTTTCCATACAAATTTGGCTTAATAGGCCATTGCTTAATAAATGCAACCCATTGTTTGTGTTTCTGTGTATATGTGTATGAATCAGTGTGTGTGTGTGTGCGAGTCTGTGTGTGTGCATGCGGTCACAGCTGCTTGTCCCCTGTATTCTGTTCCCAATGTAGTATGCAGTGATGTGTGAGTTCAGCAGATCTGTGTCTTCATGTATGCTTGTTATCTAGTGTACCCACAAGCGCACACTGACAGAGTTTGAGAAGTGCAGGTTTTGTGTAGGTTTTTGTCTATCTGTCACAGCTGTCAGACAACAACAATGCACAGAGACAATACTCTGCTATGTTAAGTTTTGTATCATCATGCTATCATATCTATTGGTACAAAATGCATGCAGAGTATACTACTGTTTAACTTTAGGACATTAATCAGCTGCCTGCTTTTATTTATTTCTTTATAAATGGATGTGCAAAATAAGATGTTTACATTTGTCATCCAGGATTAAATTTAGTATTCATCACTTCTAAATTAATAGCTATATTCTGTGTAGATGTACAGCTGGATCTTTTTCCAGTTTGTGGATCCAAAACAGGTGCATTGGCCTAATTAAACTCTCTGCCATTGACCTGCTGCCTTGTCTTTCTGTTTTATCTTTGACTGAAGATTGCTGCTGCTGGTCTTGGGTTCACTGCTGCCTGAGGCCTGTACTCTTTTCTCTGTTGCAATGTGAGAGCCTGGTTGCGTTGTAGCTTGTGTTTTTGTGTGGGTAGGGTTGTGCGACACCATTTAAAATCAAACCACAAAAAATATTATACTTACTTTGAAAATGGTTAATTTAACAGTTAATCTTTTTAAAAAAATATTGTTTTGTACAATTGTATTTTTGATTAAAAATAGCCGAATTATTTACGAGGGACAATAAATCCTAGATTTATTTGAATTCTTTGGCTTCCTGGTACTGATCTTACCACGTAAAGTGCACTGAGATGACTCATGCTGTAAATTGGTGGTATATGACTAAAACTGAATTCAACTGTTGACCATGTGTTAAGGCGAAAAATAAAACTAGAGGATTTTTTGACACTTTAGCAAATCAATAAGTAAACAACTTTAATACTTCAGACTTTTTCCTTTTCGGACCAAGGTGCTTAGGAAATTAAATAGCTTCACCACATGGAGTAGCAAACAGTGTGCACGGACTGCTGTATCTAAAAAGTCCTTGGGTGAGATCTGCTAAATCCTGCTGCTGCCTTTTTGTTTGTTGAAGATGTTAAAATAAACTGGTTGCATTTTCTCGAAACAAAGCTCTGTTCAGCTCTGTACCATGTTAACTGAAGCCAAAGTGTGTTGACACAACTTAGACGGCTTCGTTTTCTGTGTCAGCTCTTCCTCGTCTTTACCTGTGTGTTTCTGTTTTGTCAACACTGGCCTGATATCCACTTTCTTTACTGTCCTTTATAGTTTAGCTGTATCGGGTAAATGTGCAGTATGCAATTTCTAGGTCATAAAGTAGCGTGGGATCACAGACATTGTCATCTAGTCATCCAGTGTCAGATGCCAAACTAATCATAATATAGGGAAGAAAAAAAACATGTGGCTAGCTAGCTTACCAACTCCCTCTTTTTCCCTCTGCACTTTCTGATCTATCATCTGGTACTATTTAATATAATACTATATGCTATTTGCATATACTATGTATTTACAGGAGCATGCCTCCCACATTTCTTTGTGTATGAGTGCTAATGTATTCACATGCACTTAAAATATATACATTTTTTCCCCATCAAAGCAATCCCGCTGCTGCTCACCTGCAGCTCCAGCATTTCTGCTCACCTTCAACTTCGCCTAAACACTGTCAGACTCCATACAATAGCGAGTCGTAATAGCGGAATAATGTGCCATAGATGTTCAAACCAGAAACTAATTCTGAAGAAGAATAATACAGAAAACCTCTTCCCACAAGTTGTCGGGATTGGTTTCTTTGGTTTGTTACGTACGAAGCCCTGGTTGCCTGAATTAAGAACAGCATCGGTAGCTTCAGGCCAAAAATGCTCATGCTGTGTCTTCTACTATATAAAAACATGGACATGCTAACAAGGTTAAACACTTGATTTTTACTGGAGGGGTCTTTAAGATAGTGAGAACACGATAACTGTAATTGTCAGTAAGATAAGCTTTGATTTGTTGTTGAATTTACAGGCAAGTTAAGGCAGCTTCACAGCATTAAGAGCACGCTGACTGCCTGAGTGAAAGAATTAATTTATCGAACACTCTAACATGAGTAAAACTGGGTCAGTTAAAAAAAAAAAAAATCTTCGATTAATTGCCCAGTCTTGATGTGTATGCATGCAAAACTGGTATGGGGTGCTCATGCAGAGAAAGAAGAAAAACGATGAGGTTGAATAACAAGATTCAGTCAGGGATGCAAGAAATACTAAAGTAAGAATGAGTGAAGCAGAGTGAGGATAGGAACTAAAAAGATATTATTGAAAGTATCGGTGAAAGACAGACAGAGAGACAGACACACAGATGAGACAGACTTGATGCACATGCGACAATGCTCACCTGAATGGGGATCATGCTGTGGAGCTTCAGTGCCCCCTTCTGGTGAAATTTGGCAAAGCAACCAATGCAGTAGTTCTCGGTACATTCAGCACACATCTACAAAACAGAACCACACAGTGCCGTCAGTGTGTGTGGGCGGGCGTGTGTGTAAGTGAGAATATATAAAAGAGACGGATGTAAAGATTTGGGTAGTTAAATGTGTTACGGAAGCAGAAATTGTTAAATACACAGAGAACAATATGTGCATGTACATTATGTGATTGTGCACATTCATTCAATGATCTGCACTGGCAAGCAGGCGAAACTTTTGTTAAGATTTAAACCTAAAGCTGGATATCTTGTCCTTTCCGCTAACCTCAACCTTGCCATGCAAACTTTGACAGGAGGGATGAATATTGAAATGGCTTCTCTGGCAGGAAGCTTCAAGGTGTGTAAGTGTGTCTATGAGATAGAGAGAGAGAGA